>NW_008705581.1:84591-131995 GCF_000186865.1 Aureococcus anophagefferens
GATGCCGAGGTACGCCGCGTTGAAGACGATGAGCCACGACACGTTGCGCGTGACGTTGACCAGCGGACCCCGCAGGCCCAGGAGCTCGTCCATGGCGATGTGGAGCTCGATCTCGTCGTCGTCGTCGTCGCGGGGCTCGGCGTCGTCGCCGCCGTCGGACGCTCCGTCGTCGTCGTCGTCGCCGTCGGACTCGCCGTCGGAGTCGCCGGGGAGCGAGCCGTCGCCGTCGTCGTCGCCGCCGTCGTCCGAGTCGTCCGCCGGCGCCGCGTCGTCCTCCACGGGCCCCGGCGCGTCGTCGCCGCGCTCCATCTCGAGGATCTCCCAGCGGACGCGCATGTAGTCCGTAAAAGACAGCAAACTCAAAAAGCTCACCACGATCGCAACGACGATGGCGAGGCCCGACGACAGCTCCTCGCCGAGCCGCGCGGACGTCCAGGCGAAGGGCAGCTCCGACGGCCGGTGGATCCAACTCCGGTAGAGCATGCACGTCGCCAACGGCGTCACGCCGAGCCAGAGCGCCGCCGACGCGCCGACGCGCGCCGCGAAGGGCGCCGCCGTCGACGCCGCGAACCGGGCGCCCGCGGCGGCGAGCGCGTGCCAGGGCAGCGTCTCCGGCGCGTCGGCCTCGTAGACGGGCGCGAACTCGAACTCGACGCCGCAGAGCTCGCACGTGTCCTTGCCGCTGTGGTCCTGCGGGGGGCGGGGGGTTTCTCGGTGTTCGGCGGTTTGTTCGAACGCGGGCGCGGCGGAACGCGCGAGCCACTGGACGAGGCACTCCTCGTGGCAGTACATGATGGACCCGCGGCATTTGCACGGGACGAAGAGCTCCCGGCCGGGCTCGGCCTCCCCGCGGCAGATGCGGCACTCGAGCGGCTCGTCGTCGTCGCTCTCCGGGCACACCGGACAGGCCCGGGGCGCCGCAAAGAGAGGGGCGTCGCCCTCTTCTTTCAACTCCTCTTTCAGCTCCTCGGCCATTGCGCGCGCGGTATGGACGTCGGCTGCGAGGCTCGGAGTCGATGCGGCCGCATCGTTCGCGACTATCTTTTGTTGCAGTTCGCACAGTTTGCTGATGGCAGCCCTCGTCGTCGAGGACACGGCCCCGTTCGCCCGCGGCGGCGACTGGGCGCCGGAGCCCCTCGCCGCGCGAAAACAAGCCACGGCCTCGATCAAGCCGAACGCCGACCCGGCGACGGCGCGGCGCCTCGTCGCGCGGCGAAACCACCAGCTCGCGCCGAAGGCGCGGCCGCCCTCGGAGTTCCGCAAGCGCTACCAGGAGGGCCTGCTCCCCGTGCGCGTCGTCTACGCGAACTCGAGCGAGCGGCGCGTCGGCTGGAGCGTCGCCGACGTGCTGGCGCTGGACCTGCACTACTACGCGAAGCTCTGCGTCGAGGCGCTCGACGGGGCAGCAAAAGGGCGATTCAACGTCGCTTCAACGTGAGTGTTCCGCGCGCGCGCGTTTCGGAAACAGCACCCACGCTTCGAGAGCGCTCCGAGAGATGATCGCTCGTCCAAAAATCAGCCGAAACGAGCGGAAATCGGCCGAGAGAGGAGCCTTTGAAGTTGGGAATTTCGCACCCTTTTGCTGCCCAGGCGCTCGACGAGCCCGGCGAGCCCTACGGCTTCCTCGCCTCCGAGGCGCTCGTCGAGCTCCTCTACGCCGCGGGGCCCGCGCACCGCGCCGTGACCCTCGCGCCCATCATCGCGCCGGCGCTCAAGGAGATGCTCCGGTCGCCGGACGCGGCGGCCGCGTCCCGCGCGCTCCTCGCGGTCCACGCGTACGCGACGTGCGACGCGAAGGACCGCGGCGGCCTCGGCGTCTGCGGCCGCGCCTGGGACCTGACGGCGCTGAGCGCCGCCGTCAACGCGAGCCGGCGGAACCACCCGGGCCTCGGCGACCGCGCGCTCGCGACGCTCCGCGTGCTCGAGGCCCACGGCGGGCCCGGGAGCCTCGGCAAGATCAAGAAGGGCGTCCTCGACTACGTGTCCAAGGACTTCGGGTCCACCTGGGAGTAGTAAAACGTTAAATACAGGCACACTAGTTGATCGTCAGGGGGATCGCGTCCGGGTCCTCGTCCGCGGGCGGCTCGCCCGGCGCGCCGCCGCTCGGCGACGCCCCGCCGAGGAGGTCGCGGCCCTGGGTGCAGCAGAAGACGCCGAGGACGCCGAGGTCCCGCGCGCCGCCGCCCGAGAGCAGGTCGTCGACGGCGACGACGTTCGGCCGCGGCGGCTCCGGCGCGGCCTCGACGTCGCCCTCCCGGCCCTCCTGGACCTCGGCCTTGGCGCTCCAGTTCTCGGCCTCGGGCGGCGCCGCGTCGGGCTCCTTGGCCTCCTCGGGCCCGTCCGCGGGCTTCGCGAATTCCGGAGGGCCGTCCGGCGGCTTGCTCTGGAAAAACAGGTAGCACATCATGAGCAGGAGCCCCACGACGACGACGGCGACGGGGATGAACAGCAGCTCCGTGCTCGACATCTTGATGCCGCCGCCGGAGCCGTCGTCGTCGTCGCCGCCCAGCGCCCGCAGCGGGCTCGGCGCGGGCGTCGGCAGGACCGACGGCGCGGCCGTGCCGTCGTCGCCCGACGCGAGGCGCGCGGCCGCGAGCACCGCCGCGGCGGTCCGCCCGGCGGCCATGGTCCGCACCCAGCGGTCACCGGCGGCGCCGAACAGTCATCGAAGGGCTGCCAGCGCCCGTGCGCAGAGAAAACAACTTGAACATTTTTTCATGTTGCAGAACGAGTGCCTTCAACTTGAAGCAGGTTTACTAGACGCGCGCCTCGCCCCGGCCCGGTTCGGCGTCGCGGAGCGCCAGCTCCGCGCCGTCGAGCTCCGCGCCGCCGGCGTCGACGACGCGCGTCGCGGCGTCCGCGCCCGCGCGGAGCAGCGCGCGCTCGGCGTACGCGTGGGCCGCGATCAGGAGGGGCACGAAGCCCGCGGAGACCGCCGCGATGCCCGTCGACGACTGGAAGGCCAGCGCGCAGAGCGGCTGCACCGCCGCGAAGCAGACGGCCGCGCCGACGAGCGACAGCAGGCCGACGGCCGTGCCGAAGCTCCCGAAGCCGAAGAGCTTCACGCAGTGCGCGAAAAAGTACGCGAAGAAGCAGATCCGCGACGACGCCCACAGCAGGTACGACGGCAGCTCCGCCGCGAGGGGCCAGGCCGACCGCGCGGACAGGGCCAGGAGCGCGTTGAAGCCCACGGCCTGGGCCGTCGCCGCGCGGCGGATGAGGGCGACGCCGTCGTCGCGCCGGTCGAGGATCGGCCCGACGAGCGGCGCGGCGATCAGGAGCCCGAGGAACGACGCGAAGACGTTGAAGGCCAGGTTCATCGCCGACGCCGCCGCGCCGCGGCCCGCGAGGCGGTACTGCAGCACGGCGACGAAGAACTGCATCGACAGCAGGGAGACCGACTTGTAAACCAACAGCGGCCGGAACCCCTCCGTCCGCCACACGGCCGCGACCTGGTCCCGCAGCGACGGCGCCGCCGACGCCTTGCGCGGCGCGCCGACGAGCGCCGCGGCGCAGCCACCGCGCGCCACCGCGTCGCCGAGCTCGTAGCGCGACCGCGGCTGCGCGGCGCGGCAGCCGGCGGCAAAAAGTAGCAAGAGGGCCGCGTAGCCGCGGAAGAGCTGGCGCAGCGACGCGCCGGCGTTGAAGAGCGGCAGCCACAGGGAGAATACGAACGTCGAGCACTGGTGCGCCGTGGAGTAGGCCCCGAGCGCCGTCCGCTTCGCCTCGGGGAAGAGGTTCGACACGTGCATGGCTCCGAGGTGCACGCCCGGCCCCGCGCCGGCGAGGAGCCCGAAGCCGAGCCCGTAGAACCGCTCCGCGAGGCAGAGGCTCCCCGCGGCGGCGACGGCGCACGTGCCCGCGGTCGTCGCGCGGCTGCCGAGCCGGTCGACGGCGACGCCGATCGGCAGCCGCGACGCGAAGAGGCACAGGATGCCGATGGAGAAGACGCGCGACAGCGCCACCTCCTGCGCCGCGCAGGCGCCGTCGTCGTCGTCGGCGCTGCGGTCGCAGAGCTCCTCGAAGGCGCCCTCGCGTTTGAGCATGACGACCAACGCGGCCCAGCCAAAGGCGACGCCGCTGAGGCAGCCGCTGATGGCGAGCGTCGACGCGAGCACGGCGTGCCGCGTCTCGAGCTTCATGGCGGTAGTGGCAGCACCGCACACATCGTCGCACTCTTCACCGTCAACATCACGATCGCCGTTTGCCACAGGCAACCCCTGCACGATGGACAGCGGTTGGCAAGCCCACGCGCCGCCCTACGCGGCGCGCGCGGCGGCCTGCTTCGTCGTCTGCGAGCTCGTCTACCACGTCGCCTTGGCCGTCGCGCCGAAGTCGTTCGCCGCCGGCGACCGCCGGACCTTCGCGCTCAAGGTCGTCAACATCCTCCACGCGGCGCTCGTCGGCCCGCTGGCCGCGCGCGCGCTCGTCGGCCGCTACCTCTTCGGCTGGGACGGCGACGCGGCCCTCGCCGCGGCCGTGGCGGCGGCCGTGAACCTCGACGGCGCCGCGGCGCCCGCGCTCTTCTCCGGCGGTTTAGGCGCCGACGCCGCGAGGTCGCTCACGTCGATCACCGTGGGCTTCTTCGCCTGGGATTTGTACCGCCTCGACGCCTGGGCCAAGTCGTCGCCGGGCGAGCGGCGGCTCATGGTCGTGCACCACGTCGTCTCCGTCGCCGTCTGGCCCGTCGCGGCGCTGACGGGCGTCGCGGGCCCGTTCCTCCTCCACTTCCTCGCGACGGAGCTGTCCTCGCCGCTCCTCCAGGGCCGCTGGTACGCCCAGGCCTTCCGCGGGCGCGGCTCGCCCGCCGACGCGGCGGCGTCGGCGGCCTTCGCGGCCGCGTTCGTCGCCGTGCGGACGTCGAACGTCCACGTCGTGGCGCATTGCTTCGCCCGCGCGCGGCCCTTCGACGGGGCGCTCCACGGCGCCGTGCCCGCCTGGATCCGCCTCCTGGGGACGGCGACCCTCGGCCTGCCGTCCGTGCTCAACGCCGTCTGGACGGCCCAGATCGCGCTCCTCGGCAAGAAGATGCTCCTCGGCAAGAAGAAGGCCAAGGTCTAGCGCGAGGCTAACTCGGGAGTGCCGTGATGCCGCGCGCGCGCGCGGCTCGGAGGGACGCGCAGGACGCCGAGAGGCGTATGGAGTGGCCCGTGCGGACCAGCGACCCCCAGAGCGGCGCGAACTCGAACTCGTAGCCGCGGCTGATCGTCGCCCATGCCGGCGCGTCCGCGCCCTCGGCCAGCAGCTTGTCGACGAGGGTCCGCACCATCCGCCGCGTCGGCGCGTCGACCCGCGCCGCCGACGGAAACTCGAGGACCGGGTCGCCGTCGTCGGCGCCGTCGTCGACGTCGACCTCGCAGGAGACGCCGTAGGTGTGCGCGGAGACGGCGCGGTCGACCTCGATCGAGCCCTTGAGGCGCAACGCGAGGTAAATTTCCCGGGCGTAGGCGACCGTGGTCGCAATGGACCGCCGCCGGTCCTCCGTCGCCTCGCCAGCGGCCGCGGCGTCGTCGACCGGCGGCGGTGGCGGCGCCGAGGCCGCGGCGTCGTCGGCCGGCGGCGACGGCGGCGCCTCGGGAGCCCGGAGGCGCTCGACGGCGGCGAGCCACCGCGACCGGTCGGCGCGGCTGTCGTCGCAATCGCGCGGCAGCCAGAGCTTGACCTCCGACGGCTCGCCGCCGGCGAGCTGCAGGCAGACGTCGCAGCGCATGAGCGTCCGCTCGAGTCGCGTCGTCGCTATTTGCGCGTCGACGACGTCGCCCGCCGCGTGCGGCAACGACCCGGCCGCTTGGCCGAGGTTGTAGTAATCAATCCACGTCCCACACAAACTGCAGATGATTATCGGCGCGAGCTGCTCCGGCCAATCGCCGAGCTTCAAACGGCCCGTGAGCGTCCGGCCCGTCGATGCCTCATCATCCTCAATCATCGAGAAACTCAAATGGAGCTGCCCGCGGCGGTCATCGCATCGATCTCTGCCGGAGATCTCTGCCGGGCGGTCATTGGCGTCAACTAACCATCAATGTTGTCTCATTGAATAATGCTGGGCAGAAGGCCTTATTAAGATCGACGATGGTCGGAACGCATTGGCTTGCACTCGCGCTGCTGCCCGCCGTCGCTGCGCAATGCGAGGATTCCGCGTCGTGGCATAAGAAGGGCAATACGGCCAAGGACGGACTGCGCGTGGGTGTCGCGCTTCGCGCCCACGCGTTGCGCCGTCAAGGGCGAGGGCAAGGTGCTCGCGAGCGCCGCCTGCGCCGCCGCCTGCGACGCGTGCGAGTGCGACATCTCCAAGGTCGACCTGGCGGACTTCGAGGTCTGGCGGCGCGAAGAGGGCTACTGGTGGGGCGAGTACAGCTTCTACGGCGCCGAGGGCGATCCCTACGCGTCCGCGAGTTGGAACTACGGCTAGCGCGGCGCCGCGTCCGATGCTTCGCTCGTGTTCGAACCTCCCCGCAACCGTAGCGACCACTACTTTGGATTCATCCACCTCGAGATCGCGGGCAACGCGCTCCGGCAGCGCAACGTCTTCGTCTATCCCCCGAGCGTCAAGTGCGACGAGGACCCGTCCGTCGCGGGCGCGGGCGCGTGCGGCGAGAACGGCAACGAGCGCATCTTCTCCGCGGACCAGAACGCGTCCGACTGCGACGGGAATCTAGCCGGCCCGTACGTGAGCCCCTACATGACGCTGGACACGTCGACGAAGATCCTCGGCGACGACACGGTCGTCTACAGCGTCAGGCTCCCGGCGGCCTACGGCGGCGGCTTCAACCAGAACCAGCTCACGACGCTCCCGGGCAACGGCGTCCGCGTGCGCACGGCCCAGGGCTTCAGCTTCGGCGCGGAGCAGCCGGACTACGCGTCCTTCTACCGCGAGTACAAGCTCCCGAACCGCACGGCGTGGCTCGACAAGCTCTACGAGGTCCGCGCGGCCAACGGCGTCCTCGAGTCCGACGAGTGCGCGTGGGTGTCGGGCTCCCCGCCCGAGTCGGGCACGACGTGCGCGGACCACTTCGGCTTCGACGTGTGAGTCGGACACGACCGGCGGCCGTCGATCGCGGCGTCCGCGCCCGCGAGGTCACACAGTCGGGCGAACGCGAGTTAGGGCTACTTCGTACAGTCGACCTCCGTGGAGACGTCGTCGCCCCACTGGTTCGTGACGATGACCGTCGCCTTCGCGGCGGCCGAGGGCACGTCCACGGAAACCGGCGTCGTCCGCCAGTGGGCCAGGAAGGACAGCGTCCCGTCGGTCTTGTCCACCGTGTCGTCCTTCGAGATGGTCTTGATCATGTAGGTGCCGTCGTAGACGTTCATCTGCTTGAAGTTGTTGACGACGTCGAACGTGACGACGGCGTCTGCGCACGCGACGTTCGAGAGGATGGGGTTCGCGTAGAAGCGCTCGATGGAGTAGGACGTCCAGCCCTTGTTGTCCCGCGAACACTTCTTCGCCTCGCACTTGGCGCCCTTGACCTTCATCTCCCAGGCGAGGTCGCCGTCGTCGCGGACGACCTCGACCGCCCTTACGTCGTAGTCCGTCGCGTCCGTGAGCTCGTCGGGCCAGTGGACGCCGAGCATGTTGCCCGTGGGCAGCCGGTCCGCGTCGCCGAAGTGGGGCGTGTAGGCGCCCATGGAGTAGGAGAAGGTCACGACGCCGCGCCGCGTCGACCCGTCCTTCTCCAACTTCACGCAGAGGAGCCGCGAGTGGCTGTAGTGGTTGTCGGGCTTCTCCTGGTTGTCGAACATGCAGAACTCGTCCTCCCCGAAGAACTCGGCGTTGTGCTGGCCGCTCCAGACCGTCTTGCCCGCCTTGTAGACCGTGCCGTCGGAGTCCTCAATCTCGTAGTCGCCGTACTCGCCGCCGAGCGTCCACTCGACCTTGCCCTCGACGTCCATCTTGACGATGGCGTCGGTCTGGCGGCTCGAGATGTAGAAGACCTTGTCCTCGGCGACGGCCTGGACGTGGTTCGGGTCCGAGACGCGCTTCTCGTCGAACTTCGCCAGCTTCTTCCCCGAGACGACGTCGTACTCGCCGACCAGCGTCGTCCCGTCGGCCTGCCAGACGGCGGCGTCGTCGAACGCCCACTGGATGTCGTGGGCGTCGTTCGTCTTGCCGTCGCAGAGCGTGAGCCACTCGTCGGACCGCCACGCCCACAGCATCCTGGGCCCCTCGAGCTTGCCCGTCGAGTCGCCGAAGGCCACGAGGGCGTGCGTCGTGTTGTAGAGCTTGAGGCCCAAAGCCTGGTAGATCGTGTGCTTGTCCAGGGACGTCGCGCCCTTGTTCTCGAGCTGCTTCCCGTAGAGCGACGTGATCCGCTCTATTTTTCCCTCCAACGTGAACACGAGCACGTAGCTCGACGTGAAGCCGCTCGACGCCGTGAACGTGAGGCCCGTGAGGAGGTAGCCCCCCGCGGCGTCGCTCCCCAGGGAGCCCTCGACCTTTTTGGAGTCGTATTCGATCGTGACCTCGCGGGGCACGTAGTCCAAGAGCTTCTCCTCGCTGTCGTCCGTGTCGACGCCGATCATTTCGAGGTAGGCCTTGATGTCGTCCTCCTTCACAAAGTCCTTGTACGTGAACTTGTAGGTGCTCACGGACGAGAGCTGGGACGACGCGGTTTGGCCGCGCGCGAGCCAGGACGACGACCCGAGGCCGAGGGACGCGAGCGCCGCGGCGGAGAGGAGGCCGCCGACCACCGCGAGCCGCCCCCGCCGCGACGCGCGCGGCGCGCACGGACCCGCGTCGTCGCCGCCGGGCACCTCCTCGTAGGAGCCCCGGCCGTCCATGCTGCTGCGATGGACGTGCTCTAAAAAGCTGCCCGCGGCGGGAAGATATAGGTTTGCACCGCCGCGGCACCGTGTGCCGGACGACCAAGTCGGTTGGGGCTGCGTGCGCCATGTGCCCGCCCGCCGCCGCGCCGCCCCCGGCGGCCGCGCCGGCGTTCACGACGCGGTCGGCGTACAACGTGAGCCTCGTGTCGCTGCTCGTCACCATCGCCGCCGTCGTCGCGGGCCTCTTTATTACTTTAAATTCCCACAGCTCGTCGACGCTGGGCTTCGCCCTCGAGAATTTGGTCGACACGCTGGGGTCCGTGCTCATCCTGTGGCGCTTCGACACGAACCACACGGACGAGGTGCTGGAAAGGCGCGAGCAGCGCACGGACGCGGGCATCGCGCTCATGTTCGTCGCGCTCGGGTGCACCGTGGCGGGCAACGCGACGAGCCATTTGCTCCACCGGGACCCGCTCAAGGACCGGCTGGCGTTACTATCCTTGGCCCTGCCGTCCTTCGTCGTGTTCTTGATCCTGGGCCGCTTCAAGTGGCGCATCGCCGTCGCCATCGAGAGCCCGTCTCTCAAAAAGGACGCGATCTGTAGCCTCTGCGGCTCCGCGATGTCTCTAGGCGTGCTGCTGAGCTACGTGCTCGACACCCATTTCGGCCTCTGGTGGGCCGACGCGACCATCGCCGCGGCCGTCGGCGCGGGCCTGGCGCTCTACGGCGCCTTCACGCTCCGCGCGACGCGGTCCTACCGGTGGTGGACGCGGCTCTTCTGGTCCGAGGGCGCGGTGTCCCGGGATTCGCGCGCGAAGGCGCGGTCCGCGACGGAGGGCCTGGAGATCCCCGGCGTCGAGGGGGACGTCGTCTAAGCGCGCTTACGCCTAGAGGAAGTTCGCGAGGTCGTCGACGGCGAGGAGCGTGTCGAGGATCGTGTCCTTCGTCGTGCCGACGGCCTTCGCGAGGTCGACCTGGAGCTGGTGGTCCAGGGCGACGTAGCGGAAGAGGAGGTCGCCGTCGAGCACGTTCCGCGCGTGCGTGCTCGCGAGCAGATTCTTGTCCGGGTGCAGCGCCGCGTTGTGGCGCAGCGCGTTCGCGAGCACCGCGGCGAGCGCGCCGAGGCGCCGGAACGCGCGCTCGTCCACGGGGAACGCGCCGCCGACGGCGCCGTCCCGCGACCCGTAGACCGCGGCGACGCGCGCCGGGCCCAGCGCGTCGCCGACGTCGCCGACGCGGTGCCGGAGCATGACCGACACGGGCGACGCCAAAGCAAAGTGCGACCGCGACAGCAACCTGGGCAGGAAAAGGGTGATTCAACTTCGCTTCAATGTGAGTGTTCCGCGCGCGCGCGTTCCGTGAAAAGCGTCCACGCTTCGAGACCGTTCCTAGAGATGATCGCTCGTCCAAAAATCAGCCGAAACGAGTGGAAAACGGCCGAGATACGAGCCTTTGAAGTTGGGAATTTCGCTCTCTTTTCCTGCCCTGACAGCAACTTCTTGCCCCCGCGGTCGCGCGCGGAGCCCAGGGGCGCGTACTGGAGCAGGCGCAGGGCGTCGCCGTCGCCGAGCACGATGCCCAGCGCGTGCGTGCCCGGCAGCTCGCCCGCGTCGACGACGAAGTCCGCCGCGGCGACGGACGACAGCGCGTGGTCCCCGTCCTTGGCCAGTTCCATGAGCATGCGGTCGCGGTCGCGCCAGTAGAGCAGGTGCGCCGACTGGTAGACGTCCGCGTAGAGCACGAAGTTCTTCACGACCTTGAGGGACACGATGTGGACCTGGCCGTGGAGCATGGCGATCTGCAACAGCTTGCCGGAAGGATCTAAGAGGTAGACCTCGACGCGGTTCGAAACGGCACACAATACATGGTCCTGGAGCTGGCGGACGCAGGACACGCAGCCCTTCACTTCTTTTTCGTAGGCGACCTTGAGCACGGGCAGGTAGCCGCAGCGTCTTCCCCGCCTGTTGTCCGGGTTGTCCTTGGGCGGCTTCCGCCGCACGGCCCGGTACTCGACCTCGAGCAAGAGGATTCTCCCCCGCGTGGGCCCGTCCTCGCCGATGCCGGACTCGTGGACCGTGCCGCAGATCACGTAGCAGACTTTCGCGCGCTCCGCCTTCTTCATGAAGTAGCCGATGGACAGCGACACGCCCCTTTCCCCCCTCCGGAGGATCACCCTCTGGAGCGTCGAGAAGCCCAGGCCCGTCACGAGCCGCACCTCGCCCTTGTTCGACGCCGCGGGCGGCGGCACGCCGCCGAGCCGGCCGTCGTGGAGGCACTCCAACGGCCAGGCCTTGCAGCCGTTCGGGGCCTCCGTCGACGGCTCCGCGTCCTCGTCGAGCACCTCGCCCTCGACGTAGCCGTCGTCGCGCGGCCGCGCGCAGAGCAGGGCGTAGGCCGGCGCGGCGTCGACGCCCGGCGGCGGCGGGCCCAGCGAGCAGACGCGCAGGGGCGCCGCGCCCTCCAACGGCGACTTGTGGACGACGAGGCGCGACGACGGCGACGCGCCCGCGAGGACGACGTTGCCCAGGCCGCCGCAGACGCGCGCGGCCCACGCATCGCCGCCGCCCTTGCAGCAGACGAGGAAGCCCCGGATCGACGGCAGCGGCGCGAAGCAGGCGCCGCTCGTCGCCGCCGCCGGCTCGTCGCCGCCGAAGGCGTCGACGCGGACGATCGTCGGCAACCCGCGCTCGCAGAGCAGCGCGGCGGGCTTCGCCAAGCCGAGGAAGACGCCGCTCCGGCTCTCGACGTTGCCGAAGGGGCTCAGGCTCACGGCCGCGGCGTCGACGCCCGCCCGCGGCCGGCCGATGAAGTCGTGCTCGAGCTTCCGGAGGCCCGGCGTGACGCCGTCCGACCAGTAGACGAGCAAATCGCCCGTCTCGAGCGCCAACGCTAAACACCACTTGCCCACGGTCTCCACGGCGAGCACGGGGCCGACGCGCTGCAGCGCGACGGCGACGCAGCGCGGCGGCGGGACGCCCTCGTCGTCGGCGTCGAGCCGCGCGCCCGCGAGCAGCCGCGGCGGCCCCAGCGTCGCGCCGGGCCACCGCCGACACGATCCGTCGCCGTCGACGCGCCGCGACGCCAGCGCGCCGTCGCCGAGGATGCCCACGCAGAAGACGAAGGACGCGTCGACCTCCTTCTTCACGGGCTTGGCGTCCTCGAGGTCCGCGCCGTAGAGGTACGCGCGCTCGTCGAATTTCGTCGCCGCGTGCCACCGCCCCGGCGCCGGCGCCGCGTCGTCCACGTCCATGGCCTCCACGGGCGCCAGGAGGCTCCCGGGGCACCGCGCGACGGCCACGGCCTCGACCTCGTCGTCGAAGACCTGGTCGCCGAGCGAGAGCTTGTCGCCTTCACTATCGACGACGAACGCGTCGCCGTTGGCCGTCAGCGCGACGTGGCGCGCCTCGTGGGACGCCACGGCCGCGAGGCCGTCGGCCGCCAGGGACCCCGCGCGCACGCGCGCCGCGTCCTTCGTGGCGACGAAGCCGCCCTGGGCGAAGACGAGGAAGACGAAACTCTCGGCGTCGGCGACGGGCGGCGCGACGACGCCCACGAGGTCGTCGCTGTCGTCGAATTCCAGGGCCTGCTCCTGGAACGTCGTCCCGTCGAAGAGGAACCAGCGCGCGCCGGACGACGTCGCCGCGACGACGACGTCGCGCGTCGACACCTCGCGGCTCTTCGTTTCTTCCCCGCGGAACGGCCCCCGCCAGCCGAAGCGGAAGAGCTTCGCGACCCCGTCGACGGCGAAGGTCGCCAACGCCCGCACGGCCGCGCCGCCGCCGAGCGTCGCGAGAGACCCGCGCGCGCCGGACGACGCGCCGCAGCACGCGACGAGCTCCGCGCGGCCCGCGGCCGCGGCCTCGGCCGCGGTCTTTTTCACGTCCGCGTTGCGCTGGGGCTGGAAGGGCCAGCGGTGCGTCGTCCGCGCGGACCACGTCGCGTCGACGACGGCGCCGACGCCGAGGAGCGAGTCCGTCGCCGTGAGCCGCAGCGGCGGCGGCGCCACGTCCGCGCCGAAGCCGCCGCGCGCGGCGCCGTAGAGCGCGCGCCACTCCGCGTCAGCCTGTTCCCGCGTCACGCCCTCCGGCAGCTCGTCCGACGCGTCCGCGAAGCCCTCGTCGAGCTTGGGCTTCTTGCTGAGGCGCCGGTTCGGCGCCGCCGCGAGGCCGACGTCGCCCAACACGCCGTCGCCGTCGAAGGACCCGAGGAAGACGCGGCGCCGCCGCGGGTCGTAGGCGACGCAGGACGCGACGGGCGCCGCCGCTAACGGCCGCAGGTGCAGCCGCCCGCGCCGCCCGTCCAGGACCCAGCACGTGGACGCGCCGGGGAGGCTCAGCAGCACGACGTCGTCGACGAGCTCCGCGGCCGCGCATTCCCCGCCTACGGCGACCGCGAGCTTCTCGTCGTTGGCGCGCAGCAGGTGGCGGCCCGCGGACTCGGCGGAGAAGTCCAGATCCGCGAAGCCGTTGAGCGCCAGCGCCTCGTACGCGCCGCCGCGCGCGATTTTCGCGAGCGAGTTGCGGAAGACGACGACGAGCCCGCCGTCGCGCGTGCACGCGAGGCACTGGGCCACGGGCGGGAGGCCGTCGACGGACCAGAGCGGGTAGACGCGCCGCCCGGCGACGTCGACGCCCAGCGCCGCGACGCGCGTCGACTTGGGCACGTCGCCGCGCGCGTCGCCCAGGACGACGATCAACGTCGCGGGCCCCGCGCCCGGCGCGTAGTCGAAGAAGCGGGGCAGCTCGCCCCGCTTCGCCGCGCGCTCGGCGATCCAGGGCTTCGGCGGCTCGCCGGTGTCCGCGTCCGGGCAGCACAGGAGCGGGATGACGACCAACCGCCCCTCGACGAGCGCGGCGGCCGAGGACCCGTCGCGCGCGACCGCGAGCGCCGGCGGCGTCCGGTCCGTCGCGGCGCTCCCGAAGGGCTTGGTCTCGACGTCGGCCAGCGGCGCGGCGCCGAGGCCCGCGGCGCCCGGCTCGAGGTCGAACAGGGCGAGGTCCCGGAGCTCGCCGTCGCCGTCGACGTCGACGAGCGCGACCTTGAAGACGCCGAAGCTCAGGACCAGCGCGTCGCGGGGCCCACGGGGCCGGCGGCACGGTGCGAGGTCGTGGATGCGCTGCTCGAAGCTGAAGGCGCACCGCAGCTGCAGCGTCGACGCGACGACGCCGTAGACCTCGAAGCCGCGGCCGCGCACGACGACGAGCTCCTCCTCGCCGCTACCGATCCGCGCCCAGCAGCAGCGGCTCACGCCCGTGGCCTGGTGCAGCAGGCGATGCACGAGGTACATGGTCTGCGCGTGATCGCGCGCGCGCAAGAGGCTCACACCTCGCGCTCGGCGAGGCGCCCTGCAGTGCTCGACGACGATCGCGCGCGCGCAAGAGCAACGACGATCGCGCGCGCGGAGGCCCTCACTGCGCTCGGCGAGGCGCCGTGCACTGCTCGAGCCGAGCACATCAAACCTTGTCGACGGCCGCCGGTCAGGATCCCGTACGCGTCCATGAGCCTTCCATGGCCGCAGCGACGAAGGCCGGCATAGGCCCGCGCATAGGCCTCGGCATCAGAACCCGCGAGGTGGTGTTAGGCCGCCGCGGGGCGCAAAAAAAGGCGCGGCGCGCCGCCGCGTGTGTGTCGGTGGGGCGGGCGGTACCGGACGTTCGGTTGGCCGCGGGGGGGCGCGCGCTCGCGCCCTAGGCCTCGTGGGCCTTGTCGTAGGCGAGGACCGCGCCCTCCTTGACGTCCTTGGCGATCTCCGTCGCCTCGGCGTCGCGGACGTTGTCGCCGCCCTCGACGTCGTCCGTCTCGCGCGCGGCCGCGGCGTAGCGGACGGGCCCGAGGTCGATCTCGCGCTCGCACTGCGCGAGCGCCAGCGGGTAGAAGAGCACGGCGATGCAGTAGTCCGTCATGAGGTCCCCCGTCGCGATGCCCAGCTTCTTGCGCACGCTGTAGCGGCAGTAGGCGACGACGGCCGCAAAGGCCATGTAGAACGCGCCCGCGATCATGCGGAGGTTCGCCTCCATGGGCGCGAGCAGCAGGAGCACGACGCCGAAATAGAAGATGAGGAAGGCTAACGCCGTGTACACGAGGGTCTTGTCGTCGTCGAGCTTGGTCAGGATCTTCCAGACGTAGACGAAGGGGAACGCGATCAAGGCGTAGAGCCGCGACGCCGTCTTCCACCTGTGCCGAAACCAAATCTTCAACCCGACTTCAATGTGAGCGTATTCGAATGTTTTGACACGAGCTCTTCGGCTGGGCTTCGAGAACTCGACGAGAGCGATCGATCCGTCCAAAAATCAGCCGAATCGACTTTGATTTGACCGAGCTAGAGAATTCTCAAGTTTGGTCAGGACCACCCAAACCAGTGGTTGGTTTCGGCACAGTCTTCCACGTCAGTTCCAGGCACGAGGTCCGGAAGTCGGGCCGGAACTCGTCGAGGTCGCCGACCTCCTCCTGGACGGCGATGTAGAGCGCGTGGGACATGTACATGAGCACGATCGTGAAGGGCAACCCCGAGACGACGGAGACGGCCTGGAGCGCCTTGAGGCCGCGGTCCGGGTCGCCGCCGCCGCCCTTGAGCAGCGCCGTCGCCGCGGCGCCCTCCGTGATGGCCCAGAGGACGCGCTGGAAGAGGGGCGGGTCCGGGTCGCCGTTCGCGGCCAGAATGTCGATGACGAAGGACCCGGAGTCGGACGACGTGATGAAGTAGAGGAGCAGGCAGATCCACGAGTAGCCCGTGAGCGCGTAGGACAGCTGGCGGGAGCCGTAGGAGCCGAGCATGTCGAAGAAGATGTCCTCCGTGTCGAGGCACCACAGGTTCACCGTGTAGGCCTGGTTGTGCTTCGCCTCGAAGCCGCTCTTCTCGAGGCGCGTCGACTTGACGTCGCCGGCCGTCGGCGAGAAGCCGCAGTCCCAGTCGTCGTTGTTGTAGAGCGCCTCGAACTGCATGCGGATGCCCGCGCCGCCGAAGACGCCGAACCAGAGCACGCAGTAGAGCACGGGGAGGATCAGGGTGAACATGATGAACTCGCCGAGCGTGCGGCCCTTGGAGATGCGCGCGAGAAACGTGCCCACGAAGGGCGCCCAGGAGATCCACCAGCCCCAGTAGAAGATGGTCCAGGAGTGCATCCAGCCCTCGTCGCCGCCCTGGCCGTCGGGGCCGCCGTAGTTGTCGCCCTCGATGACGACGGACGCCTCGGCGCCGGGGCCGTTGCGGCTCCAGCCGTGGTCCGCGCCGAGGCGCGCCCACGCGTCCGTCTCCCAGGAGATCTTCGGCAGGTACCAGAGGTAGTAGCCGAAGGACGTCGTCATGGCGTCCAAAATGTACATCGTGTCGTCCATGAAGAGCACCGCGAGTACGAGAATCATGCCCATGCCGAAGGCGACGTAGGAGATGGCCGCGATGCCGTTCTTCAGCCCCAGCACGACCGACGTCGTCGCCAGCGCCGTCACGGCCCAGACGATGACGATCTGCGTCTTCACGTTGAACAAAATGCCGAGGCGCCCCTTGTGGCAGTCCTCGCCGCTGCACCCGGCGCGCTGCGGCGGGTCGTCGCCCCACTGGCCGCCGAAGATGTCCTCGCCGGCGTAGGTGCCGCGGTCGAGGCGCACGAGGCCCTTGTTGAGCTGGCGCACGCCGAGGCCGAGCGACGTGCAGACGCCGAAGAGCGTGCAGACGATCGAGAGCACGTCGACGACGTCGCCGCGCCAGCCCTCGATGGCCTTGCCCCAGAGCGGGTAGAAGCAGGACCGCATGGTCAGCGGCAGACCGCGCCGGTAGGACATGATGGACATGAGGGCGCCGATGACGACGTAGGGCACCCAGCCGTGGAAGCCCCAGTGGAAGTACGTGACCATGAGCGCGTGGTTCGCCTTCTCGTTGTCGTTCATGTCCGCGTCCATCCAGCGCGCGCCGCCCCAGCCTACGGAGCGCGACGGTCGCGACGTTTCGTCGTGTTCCCGGCCGACGTCTCTCGAACGTCGCCGCGGCCGCGGGACGCCGGCCCCCGCCGTGGAAGTGCCACATGGGCTCGGCGACGCCGTAGTAGAAGAGGCCCACGGCGACGCCGCAGCAGTAGAGCATGGCGAACCACTGCACGCGGCTGAACTCGGGCTCGTCGTTTGGCCCGCCGAGCTTGATCTTCGCGTACTTGCTGCACAGGATGTAGAGCAGCACGCCGATCCACAGGTTCTGCGACGCGATGTAGAGCCAGGTCCACTCGTCCGTGACCCACTGGAACCAGGTCTGGAACTCCTTGTAGGCGTCCCAGCGCATGGAGATGGTGTAGACGATTAAGCCCCAGATCAAAACGCAACTGTAGAGCGTCACGTAGGGGTTCAGCTTGAAGTAGAAGGGCGTGCCGTGCAGGCCCTCGACGAAGGGCAGCGTGATGCCCCGCCCGGGGACGGCCTTGGACGCCATGATAACGTCGCGGAAGAGAAGCCCGATCCCCAGCGACGCCTTCTGCGGTGATGTCAACCGCGGAAGCTGCCCGTGAAGGGAGAACGAGATTACCTGCACCGTCGAGCACCCGGCCCCCCGTCCGGCCGCCCGCAAGCGAGTGCCGGGCCGGCCGCCGCGCCGTCCGCCCGCGTCGCCACCATGAGCGTGGACATCAAGAACTACGGCGACGCGGACAAGAAGCTCATCAAGAAGCTCACGGCCGCGGGCAAGTTCGACGCGTCGCTGGACCAGAAGCTGAACATCGAGAAGGTGAACGTCGAGGTCATGGTGCGCTGGGTGAACGAGCGCCTCACCGAACTCCTAGGCTTCGAGGACGACGTCGTCGTGAACCTCGTGGAGAACATGCTCACGCAGACCCAGGACGCGTTCTCCGGCCAGGTCAAGCGCGTCGACCCGAAGCAGCTCCAGATCCAGCTCACGGGCTTCCTCGACCGGCAGGCGGCGCCGTTCGTCGCCGAGCTCTGGAAGCTGCTGCTGGACGCGCAGGACGCGCCCCACGGCATCCCCCGGGCCTTCGTCGAGCGGAAGAAGGCCGAGCTGCTCAAGCGGCAGGCGACGCGCGACGGCGACAAGGCCGCGATCCGCAAGGCCGGCGGCCGCGACGCCGGCGGCGGCCGCGAGGACGCGCAGCAGCGGCTCGTGCGCGCCGCCGCGGGCGAGGGGCGCCGCCGGTCGCGGGACCGGCGGTCGCGGTCCCGGGACCGGCGGTCGCGGTCCCGGGACCGCCGGTCGCGGTCGCGGGACCGCGGCGGCGAGCGGCGGCGGAATCGGTCGCGCGACCGGCGGTCGCGGTCGCGCGACGACCGGCGCCGGTCGCGGTCGGACTCGGCGGACCGGCGCCGCGAGAGGCGCCGGGACCGCGCGCCCGGCTTCGGCGCCGCGCCGCCCGCGGCGCCCGCGCCGCCCACGGGGCGGCCGCCGCTCCCCGCGCCCTGGGCCTGGCGTGAGTCGCGGAGCGAACGGGGCTCGTGGTACTGCGTCAACGAGGCGACGGGCGAGAGGCGCTGGGACGCGCCCGGCGCCGAGGCCAAGGTCGTCGTGCGCCACGTGCTCGTCAAGCACGCGGGTTCCAAGCGGCCCTCGAGCCACCGGACGGCGACGATCGCCCTTTCGAAGGCCGACGCGGCGGCGGAGCTCGAGGCGCTCCGCGCGGCCGTCGCGGCCGCGGAGGACCGGGCCGGCGCGCTGGCCGCCGCCGCCCGGGACCGGTCCGACTGCCCGTCGTCGGCCAAGGACGGCCAGCTCAAGCCCTTCGCGCGCGGCGAGCTCGACAAGAGCTTCGAGGCCGCGGCCTTCGCGCTCGAGCCGGGCGCGCTGAGCGGCGTCGTCGACACGCCGAGCGGCCTCCACCTCATCCTGCGCCTCTCCTAAGACGAATTACGCGGCGACCTTCTTCGCCGGCGGCGCGGGCGTCCTCCCGTCCGCGAGGATAGCGGCGACGACGGCGGTGCCCGGCTCGACGCGCGCGAAGCGCGCCGACACGAGGGGCGCGCCGCCGTCGACGGCGACGACCGTCCGCGCCTCGAGGAACGCGTCCAGCGCGGCGCAGACGCGGTGCTGGTCGAGGGGCAAGGTAGCGAGCGCGTCTGTCACGAACGGCGGCGGCGCGAGCGTCTCGCCGAAGACCTGGTCCCAGGCGTCGAAGCAGCAGGGCCGGGACGCGTCGGGCCGCCCCTCGTCGCCGCCGAGCTCGCCGTCGGACTCGTGCTTCTTGTAGACGATCGTTTTCCCCGACCGCGGCGGATCGTTCTCCGGGGAGAGCACCAAACGCGTGTCGCCGACGACGTACGCGTCGAAGAGCGCGGCCCACTGGTCGCCGTTCCAGGGGAAGAGGGCGAAGGGCGTGCTCGGCCAGTCCTCGGGCAGCGGGCCGAACACCAAGACCAGCGCCGCGGACGCGGCGACGACGGCCGCGGCCTGCGGGAACCCGGCCGCCGCGAAGGGCTCGAAGTCCGCCCCGAAGCCGTAGGCGTAGACGGGCACGTTCACGAGGAACGCGACGCCGATGGCCAGGCTCTGGAGGCAGGCGATGCCCGCGTGCATGAGCACGGCGCCGACGGCGACGAGCGGCCGGAGCCGCGCGGGGAGGAGGAGCCCGAGCGCGGGCACGAGAGCGACCTCGAAGAACAGCGCGCCGCCGCCGAAGGCCGCCATGGCGACGTCGGAGCGCGCGGCGGCCTCGGCGAGGGGCCGGAGCAGGGGGCCGTCGGGGCCGTCGTGCTCCAGGTAGGTGCGCAGCACGTTCCGCATCGTCGCCGGCGCCGCCCACGCGCGCCCGCCGATGGTGAGCTTCGCCGCGCCGCTCGAGAGCATGAGGTGGATGCCGACGCCCAGCGCGAGCCCCGCCGCCGTCGGCGAGTCGCCGTAGAGCGCGAGGGCCCAGAGCACGTAGACCGCGGGGAAGTCGCGATGGCTTCTCGTCACCGACGTTTCGCAGCACGCGTAGCAGGAGAAGCTCAGTGCCGCGGCGTAGCGCAGCGCCGCGACGTCCGGCGCGCGCGACGCGGCGAGCAGCGCTACCACGGGCAGGTGGCAGATCAGGCGGTAGAGCCACGCGCGGCGCAGCACGAAGAGGAGGACGGGCGTCGGCAGGCAGGACGGGACCGTGGCCACGGGATTGCTGAGGCCGCGCCGGTGCAGATCCGCGCCAGCCAGGAACGTGCCCGAGGCCCAGATGGCGAAGATGACGATGGCGAGGGCTGCATAGAACTGCTGGGCGTCGATCGCGCCCATGCTGCCCGCGAATGAAATTGCGAACGGCGATACTGCTCCGTTGAAGGCATCGGGTCGATCTTGACCTGCGGCGCAAAGCGATGGAGTCGACTCGTGCGGAGGCATTTTGGGCAGCCGCCAAGGAGGCCGGGCAACAACGAGCTGGGGCAGCGACGAGGCGAGCCAGAGATGAGGCGCTGCCCCCGCTCGTAGTTGCGAAGCGAGCCAGAGATGAGGCGCACCAGGCCGCTTTTGTCGACTTCCTGCAAGACTGGTACGATGACGGCGCGCCTGGTGGGTTTAACAAGCCCTGGAAGTTTCACTCCTCGAACCCGGGTCGTGCTTACACATGCCTCGAGGCCATCAGCGTGGACCTGAACCTTCACCTCGAGACTCTCCGAGAAAGTTATTCGGACTATTCTTCGAGGACGTTCCTGCATCATGCTGCGCATCAAGGTTGGTGCGCGGCGATCAGGTGGCTCCTGCAACACAGCCCTGCAAATGCTGGACATAATTCTCTCGGATCCTCGAGGGTACTTCACACCGCCGTGGATAATAGCCATTGCGCCGCTGTGGTCATTCTGCTCGATGCGGGTGAACAAATCGAGAGTCTCGACGGACGTGGGAACACGCCGCTCCACCGCGCTGTATTTCAGGCTGTATCGAACAGCCGCGGCAGCATGTGCAAGCTCCTCCTAAGTCGCGGCGCTTCTCTCGACGCGCGCGATCGCAGCGGCAGGACCCCCGAGGAACATGCACGTCGACCTTTTAGCAATAGTCCGTACGCGGCCGACCTCCTCGCCGCCGTGCGCGGCGCCGGGGGCTGGGACGCCTACGTGGCCCAGCCGCGCGCCGCGCTCCTCGCGTTCCGCCGGGATCTGCCGACGCTGCGCCGCCTCGGTCCGTCGAGCGTCCGCGCGCACGAGTGGCTCTTCGCCGAGGCCCCCGCGGACGTGTGCACGCACGCGCTCGCGTTCTGGCAGAGCGACCGCGACTCCGAATATTAAGAACCACCCGCCCTAGGCCGGCCCCGCGAGCGCGCCGAGGATGATGGGGTCCGCGAGGTTGTCGTCGACGCGCGCGGCCGCGGCGGCGTCGAGCCCCGCGGGCTTCGCCGCGAGCCGGATGATGGGGTCCGGCCGGCCGTCGACCGTGCAGTAGTCCGTTTTCAGGTCCTCGGGCGCGCAGGGCCGGAACAACAAGTCCTTCGCCGTGCCGAAGTTCCAGCGCGCGAGCGCGAGATCCGGGTCCGCGTCGTACTTTCCGTCGTCGAGCAGCCGCAGGCACCGCTGGTCCAGGTCGTAGATGAGCGGCAGGCCCGTCGGGATCTCGACCTCGTTGACGCGGTCCTCGGGCACGGCGCAGAGCTTCATGAGCAGGCCGCGGATCGCGTTCTCCGACGACGCGATGAGCACCGTCCGGTTCTCCAGCGACGGGCCGATGACCTCCTCGAAGTAGGGGATGGTCCGGTCCATGCAGTCCTTGAGCGACTCCGTGTGGGGCACCTTGCGCGCCATGACGAGCTGCCTCGCCGATATGGTGCGGATGATCGACTCGCCGAAGGAGTAGCGGACGTCGTTGACGTAGCGCTGGTACCGGTCGTCGTTGCCCGGGTACTGGGGGCTGAAGGAGCTCGCGCGCGGCGGCCGCACGCGGTAGGACCGGCGCCACTCGCGGAACTGGTCCTCGCCGTGGAGCTGCGCGATCATCTTCTTCGACAGGCCCGTGAGCGCGCCGTACATGCGCTCGTTGAGGCGCCACGTCTTCACGATGGGGATCCACAGGCTGTCGAGCTCGCTCAGCGTGATCCAGGCCGTCTCGATGGCGCGCGACAGCCAGGACGTGTAGACCATGTCGAGCTCGAAGCCGTGGGCCCGGAGGAGGCGGCCGGCGAGCGACGCCTCGGCGCGGCCCTCGGGCGCGAGGCCCGCGTCCTCCCAGCCCGTGAACAAGCCGAGCTTGTTGTGCTCCGTCTTGCCGTGGCGCAGGATCACGAGGCACCGGTCCGGCGCGCGGCCGCGGGCCCCCGGCGGCGCCGCGACGTCCGCGCGCGCGCGCTCGCCCCCCGGCACGCCCATGTAGAACCCGCCGTCGACGGGGTCCGCGACGCCCGCCGGGAAGAACCGCGCCTCCTTGGCCTTGGAGAGCGTCGCGTTGAGCTGGTCCGAGTCGCCCGCGAGGTCGATGAGCTTGCGCTCGAGCTCGAGCTTCTTGAGCGCGCGCACGGAGAACGTGTCGGGCGCGGAGAGCGCGCCCGGCACGCGGCTCTTGAGCTCCGACTCGGCCTGGAGCGCCGCGCGCAGCAGCCCCCGCTTCTCGAGGAACTCGCCGCGGACCTTGGCCTGCGCGAGGTCGTCGTCGGCCGGGAGCGACGAGCTCTCGAAGGGCTGCACGTCGAGACGGTAGTCGCGCGTGCGCTCGAACTTGTAGACCAGCGGGATGCCGTTGGGGATCGACACGGACGTGATCTCGTCGTCGGAGATGCCGTCGATGTGCTTCACGAGGCCCCGCAGCGAGTTCCCGTGGGCGACGACCATGACGTTGCGGCCCGCGAGCAGGTCCGGCTTGATCTTGGAATCCCAGAGCGGCAGCGCGCGCGCCATCGTGTCGGACAGCGACTCCGTCGCGGGGACCTGCGTGCGAATCAAATCTTCACCCCGACTTCAATGCGAGCGTCATCGAACGGATTGGACCGCGCCGGCCGGCACGGTGCCCAGGTCCGCGTACTTGCGGTCGCCGCGGTCGTCGTAGGCGTGGGACCCGTCGGCGGGCATGGGCGGCGGGAGATCCTCCAAGCCGTGGCGGAAGGCCTGCACCGCGGCCTCGCCGAGCTCCAGCGCCAACCCCGGCTTCGACAGGCCCGTCAGCGCGCCGTAGTGGCGCTCGTTGAGGCGCCAGGACTTGAAGACGGGGCTGTAGACCTTGCCCAGACCGCGCAGGAGGATCCAGCAGCTGCGGATCGCGCGGCGGAGCCGCGACGTGTAGGCGACGTCGACGACGTACCCGGCCTCCAGCAGCAGACGCGCCGCGTGCTCGACCTCGCGCTCGCCGCGGTCGGACAGGTCGACGTCGGCCCAGCCCGTGAAGGTCGAGTTCGCGTTCCACGTCGACTCGCCGTGGCGCACGAGGATGAGCGTGCCGGGCTGGCGGCCGAAGAGGCGGCGCTGGATGGACGGATTCTGGCGGTGGCGCGCGAGGGCGAAGCCGTCGTCCTCGATCAGCGACTCCGCCGCCGAGGAGCGGATCGACGGCGTGTGGACGTGCGATGTCGGCGGCGCGAAGGCGTTTGTCGTCGCCAGCAGCGCGAGAAGGCAGCGGTCCATCATGTGCGCACTGGGTTTAGCCACAGAGTTCCGCGCGCGCTACCTGATCTCCGGCCTCAAGTTCGTCGACGGCACCTGGACGTCCAAGGCCCGCGCCCTCTCCCACCGACTCGAAGACGACGCGCGCCGCCTCGCGGACCGCGCCGCCCTCGCCACCCTCACGACCAACCTCCGCTGCGACGGCTAGGGGGCGGCCTCCGGCCGCCGCCTGGCTCGGCTCGCCGAGGTACCCCACGATCCCCCCTGGATAAGCGCCCACAGAGTTCAGGTCGGCAGCGCCGCGCCGCACGCCTCGCCGCCGGACGATGCGTTAGCTCCCCGCGGCGCCGTCGTCCCCCCGGGGCGGCCGCTCGGCGTCTTCCCGCCGGTGGTCGCCGATGGCCTCGTAGTGCGCGACGATGCGCTCGAGGGACCGCGCCTTGGCCTTGGCCGCGGCGGCCGTTTGCCGCGCGTCCGCGGCGTCGTCCTCCGCGCGGGACGCCTTGCGCTGGAGCGTCTCGCAGACGACCTTGGCGATGCGCGTCGCCTCGCGCTCCGCGGCGACGCAGTCCTCGAGCTCGCGCACTCTCGCGGCGAGGCGCGCCTCCTCGTCCGTCGGCGCGGCGTCCGTCTGGCAGCCGCGCGACGCCGTGGCCCCGGCGCGCTTCGCCTCGCGGGTCGCCAGGGCCGCCTGCTGCGCGGCGACGAGGTCCCGCAGCTCGTCGACGACGCCGAGCGCGCCGGCGAGCGACGCGCGCAGTTCGCCGAATTGCGCCTCGAGCGCCGACGCCGCGCCCGTCGCGCCGCCGAGGAGGCTCGTCAGCGCGCCGCAGGCCTCGCCGCCGTCGCTGGACGCGAGCGCGCCGCGGCCGGCCTTGGCCAGGATGCCGAGGCAGACCGCCAGGGAGCCCTTCCAGACCTCGAAGAGGCGCGCGTCTTCCGTCGTCGGGGCGTCCGCGGCGACGGCCATCGCTGCGGCGGTGGGAGCGGTTCGTGTGTTCGTGCTTCGTGTAGCGCTTTGACGACCTGTTCTAGCGCTGCGGCTCGAGTTTTCACGCTCTCAAAGCCTTAGCCATTGTTCAAATCCACTGCACGGCTGGGGCAACTCTGGCCGAGAGCGCATGCCCCGCGCGTTCCGCGCCGTGCGAGGCCGTCGGAGGAGTCGCGAATTAATCCCTGCGGCAAAGCTGAAGGCTCGATCGGCCCACGAAGAACGCTCTCAGCGGAGTTAGACGCTCACGGGCGCTTTGGCGGCGCGTGCCAGTGGCCGGGCGCGTGCTAGTAGTACAAGGAAGGGGCCGCGCGCCGCGGCGGCGGTTTTTTCGTGGCCACTGGTAGATCCAGTGCCAGCCGTTGCCGTCGGGGTTCTTGTGCTCGTCGATCTGGTAGCAGACGTCGAGGACGATGATGTGGCCGAAGTCGATGTCGAGCTGGTCCTCGAGCGCGCGCACGTAACGAGATGACACAAACACAACGTTACATTCTGAACATGTTGTATTGTTAGAGTGCGCGGACTAACGTTCGGCTCCTTGTATTCAAATCCCACTTCATTACGGGGTTCTTTATCTTCTGGGTAGATCGCGGTCATCCTGCTCGACGTCGGCGTTGACTACAGACGTCTCGTTCCCACGGACGTCGAGTTGACGGTCCGCGTCTTCTGTGTGGACCGCCGCTCGCATGACGTTGCGCTTGTGTGCAGGTGGTACGTGGCATACAAAGCGAACGTGAACACTCTGCGGTCTTCAAGTCGCGTCGACGAGTACGCGCGAAAACCTACGCCCACAAGCGCCAGCCCTCGGAGTTCCGCGACTAGCGCGCTCATTGATGCGCATGGCACAGCCCACTCCTAGTTCCGAGCGCACGCAGCCGCGCGAACGCGCGCGCGCGGCGCCTTCCGACGGTCGATCCGGATCCCCGGCGCGTGCTCCCGCGCGCCGCGCGCCACGCGTACGGCAGCCGCAAAAACAGGCTGCTGTCGGGCATGGCGCACAGTCGGTAGAAATCCTTCGCATGCTCGGCCCTTCAGCCCTCCCGGCGCGCCGCCGGCCCACGCTCGCCATCCTGCTGGGCTTCGCGGCGCTCACGGCGAACAGTTTCCGCCACGTCGCCCCGCGCGCCGTCCATCGGCGACCGGCGCGCCGGCGATACGCCCCGCGCGGCGAAAAATCCACGCGCCTCCGCGCCTACGTCAACGAGATCGTCGCCCCCGACATCAAGGATTTACTCTCGAGACCGCTGCTCACGAAGGACGAGGAGGTGCGCTTCGGCACGCGGGTCCGGACGCTCGTCGCCATCGAAAGCGCGCGGGACGCGTGGGCGGACGCGTACGACCGGCCGCCCACCGACGCGGAGCTCGCGCCGACGGTCGGCTGCGCGGACCCGGCGGCGCTCGCGGCGACGCTCGCGGAGTGCCGCGAGGCGCGCGAGGTCATGATGCTCTCGAACATGCGGCTCGTGGTGGCGATGGCGCGGCGGATGCAGCGGTCGTTACCGCAGGCGTCGCGCCTCGCCGTGGACCGCGACGGCGGGTCCTACGCGCTCGACGACCTCGTCGCCGAGGGCACGCTCGGCCTGGCCAAGGCCGTGGACCGCTTCGAGCCCGACCGGGGATTCCGCTTTTCGACGTACGCGACGTGGTGGGTGCGCCAGGCCATCCAGCGCGCGATCCGGCGGCGCGCCGTCGTCGCCGTGCCCGTCCACGTGCAGCAGCTCGCGAAGAAGTGCGAGAACGCGACGCAGGAGCTGCGGGACGAGTACGGGCGGCCGCCGACGTCCGCGGAGCTCGCCGCGCGCGTCGGCGCGTCGGAGAAGCGCCTGAAGCTCGCGGGCCGCGCGGCTTTGGCGACCTTCTCGTTGGACGTGCCCCTCAGTGCGGCGCGGGGAGGCAAGGGGTCCCACGTCGCGGATTTCGCGGAGGCGGCGACGCTCAACGAGATCGTCGAGAGCGACGAGCCCGCGCCGGAGGAGGCGGCGACGTTCCACGAGCTCCGCGACGCCATCGACTACGCCATGCACGCGAACCTCCAGCCCTCGGAGCGCGACGTGCTCCGCCTGCGCCTCGGCCTCGACGACGGCGAGACGCGGACGCGGCGCCAGGTCGGCGAGATCTGCGGCCAGACGGAGAAGAAGATCCGCGCCATCGAGCGCGCGGCGCTCACGAAGCTCCGGCACACGCGCGACTGCGTCCAGCTGCGCGAGTACGTCCAGTAGAGCGGCCCCGTCGCTCGCTCTCTTCGCTCCCGCCGTTTCTCGCGTGTACATAAGGTTCGCTCTAACATACGAGCCGCGGCGCGGACGCTCAGGGCATACATAAGTGTCGCTCTAACATACGAGCGCGGACGCTCAGGGCAGGGCCTTGGCGCGCGCGTAGGCGTCGCGCGCGCGGCACCGGTCGAGGTAGGCCGCGAGCGCCGCGTGGAGGTCCGGCCCGAGGTCGTCGGGCCACGTGGCCGCCCAGCCGATGCTGTCGGCCCAGTTGCAGCAGTGGACGAAGAGGATGTCCGCGGCGGAGAAGCCGTGGTCGCCGACGAGGTAGTCCCGGCCCGCGAGCGCCTCGGCGAAGACGCGGAAGACCTTGGCCGCGTGCTTCCGCGCGGTCTCCGTCGCCACGGGGTCGCGCGGCGCTAGAACGTCGGCGAGCGCGTCGTGCTTGCGGTGGATCCAGAGGGCCTGGGCGTCGAGCTCCGCCATGCCGCAGTGCACCCACTGCTCGTAGACGCCGCGCGCGGGCGTGCCCGCCGCGGGCACGAGGTCCGCGACGCCCGCCGACCGGAAGCGGTCGCCGAGGTACGTGTTGATCGCCGCGCTCTCGAAGAGCGTGACTTCGTCGGCGACGACCAGCGACGGCACCTTGTTCGGGAAGCCCGGGTTCGCCCGCGACTCGGCGCTGTGGGGCTTCGCGGGCACGTGCTCGTAGGCGATGCCCAGCTCCTCCAGCATCCACAGGTTGCGAAACGGCCGGAACTTGCCGCTGCCGATGAGCTTCACGGCGACGCTCATCCTTTGCCAGCGCGACTGCTACACCGTCCCGTCCGCTGCTGCTCTGCGCGCCCCGCGCTTGCCGCTCGTCCGCTGCCGCCGATGTTGGTGTTGTCCTACAGGGACAACGAGTACCTCAAGCGGATCTTGGCGGACGATGGGCGCTCTCCGATGGCTCTTGGCGCTAGCCCTCTGGCTGCCCGTCGCCCCGGACGAGGTCTTTTCCATGGAGCTCGAGAAGGACGGCGGCATCCTGCGCCTCGAGGTCCCGAAAACGAGCGACGCGGCGGCCGTCGGCGACGCCGTGCGCGCCTTCATCGCCGCCCACGACCTCGTCGAAGGCATGGGCTGCGACGACGCCGCGTGCATCCAGGACGTCCTCGAGGCCGCCGTCAACGACGGACTTCGCGGTGCCACGGACACGGCGGAGGACGCGGGCGAAGCCGCGGTCGTCGAGCTCGAGCGCGACGGCGCGACGCTGACGCTGCGCGCGCCGCGCGCGGGCGGCTCGATCCGCGACGCGGTGCGCGCCTTCGTCGCGGCGCACGACCTCGCCGAGGGCATGGGCTGCGACGACGCGGGCTGCGTCCGGGCGCTCCTCGAGCGCGCGCTCGCGGACGCCGTCGCCGCCGCGCGCTGCGCCGCCGCGCCCTGCGGCCCGATCAGCGCCGCGCTCGCCGGCGCGCGCCGCGCGGCCCCGCTCTACGACGTGCTCCTCGCCGGGCGGCGCGACGCGACGCGCGCCGTGCTCGCGGCCGGCGGCGACGGCGCGGCGCTGACAGCCTGGGCCGCCGTCTTCCCCCGCGCGGCCGTCGTGGGCCTCGCGGACGATCCGCGGGCGGCGGCGCGCGCCGCGGACGTCCACGACCGCGTCCGCGTGCTGCCGGCGGCCGGCGCGCCGGCGGCGCTGCGCGCGCTCGCGGCGTCGGGCGGGCCCGGCGCCTACGACGTCGTCGTCGCCGGCGGCGGCGTCGCGGGCGCGGACGGCGCGCGCGCGGCGCTCCGCGACCTCTGGCCTTTCGTCGCGCCCGGCGGGCTCCTCCTGCTGGAGCGGCTCGGGAGCCGGCGGGCCGCGCTCCTCGACGACCGCGCGGCGCTCGTCGACATCCTCGGCCGCGAGACGCCCTACGTCGCCCACGACGGGGTCCTCGTCGTCCGCCGGCTCCCGGGGCCCGCCGCCGCCGCCGCCGTCCCGCCGGCGGGCCGCCTCGGGAAGATCGCCACGCGCGTCCAGGAGATCTTCGGAGTGCAAGGCTCGAGGTCACCAGGCTGACTTCGAAGCCTAAGCGGCGTTTCACATAGCCGCTGACCGCCCTCCCCCTCGGTGGGAAGGCCCTCGCCCCCGCCCGCCACGCGCTCCCTCGACAGGCGGAGTTGAGTTACATGGCTGGGGTACATGGCTGGGGTCCCGCGCGCCGAGGGCGCGGCGGCGGCGCGGCGACGACGGGCGCGTCCCGTCGCGCGGGCCCGGCGGCGCGGCGCGCCGGCGTGCCCGACGGGCCCGCCGAAACGCGCGCCGGGCCTCCGAAGCGTCGAGCGAAGCGTCGACGCTTCGCCGGGGGGAAGACAGGGGCGGCGGCACACAGGCACACAAGTCACAGGCACACAAGTCACAGATGCGGCGCGTCGCCGCGCGACGGGTCGACGGCGTCGACGACCTCGCGGAAGGCCCGGACGCCCGCGTCGATCTCCTCCGGGAGCAGGTCCTCGGAGTCGCCGTCGGCGACGTAGCACACAGTGTACCAGATGCGGCGGTCCTCGTCGTCGTGCTCGGGCAGCTTCGCGCGCACGACGCGGCCCGTGAACACGACGCCGTCGAAGGCTTTCACGATCCACCAGCCCAGGGGGTAGGGCTGGGACGCCTCCTCGGGCTGCCCCGGCTGCTGGTCTTTCTTGGGCCGCAGCGCGCGCTTCTTCGGCGGGATGTCGCTGGCGGGCGACGATGCGCGCTTGCGGCCGCCGACGGTCTTGCGCGCGTGGTTCTGCGGAGCGAGCACGACCATGGCCTCCGCGACGAGCCAAGGGGTATGTCAAGTGGTGTGTCCGCAGGACTTAAACCTTCGCGCGTATGACCGTCGTCGACCGGCGAGAGAGAGAACAAGGCTTCGCTCGATGGGGTGTTGCAGACGCGTTGAAGGGCGAAGGTGAGGGCAGCGCGAGGGGCAGCCTTTTTGTGGAGGTCGATACGGTCGAGGTAAACCTAATAAGGTAACTAGGATAGCCGAGGCTCGTCGGCGAGCTGATCAGCCCGCGAGCGATTTATTATCAAGTCTGCTGTATGCGCCGGCGTCCGCGCATGGCCGCCGTGAGAGGACACGTTAGATAGAAATATACGGGACAGCCGCGACACGGCCCGCGACGACGCTGCCGCGCCGCGACGCCAAAAACTCGCGCCCGCGGCGCCTCGCCGACGCCGTCAAACGGAGAGCGGCGCCGCTCGCACCGCGAGCGACCGCCGCCCCCCGGGAAGCGCGGCGTCGGCGCCGCCCGGCCGAGCGGCGCCGGCGGGACGGCGCGCGGCCGCCGCGCCGCCGCCGTCGCCGCCGCCGAGACGAGCAGGGGGGCCGCGCGATCGCGCCGCCCGCCGCGCGCCGCCGCTCACCGTCTCCGCGCCCGCAGGTAGCTATGTCGGCGATCCAGAGCGTGCAGGTCTTCGGCCGCAAGAAGACGGCGACGGCCGTGGCCTACTGCAAGCAGGGCCGGGGCCTCATCAAGGTCAACGGCTGCCCCATCGAGCTCCTCGAGCCCGAGATCCTCCGCCTCAAGACCTTCGAGCCCGTGCTCCTCCTCGGCCAGCACCGCTTCGCCAACGTCGACATCCGCATCCGCGTCAAGGGCGGCGGCTTCACGGCCCAGATCTACGCCATCCGCCAGTCCATCGCCAAGGCGCTCGTCGCCTACTACCAAAAGTACGTCGACGAGGCGTCCAAAACCGAGATCCGCGACATCCTCATGTCCTACGACCGGACGCTGCTCGTCGCCGACGCCCGGCGCTGCGAGTCGAAGAAGTTCGGCGGCCCCGGCGCCCGCGCCCGCTACCAGAAGTCCTACCGTTAGGGGACGTCCGCCGGCGCGGAACCACGCCCGCCGCGGCGCGCGGGCCCGCGCGGACCCCCCCGACGACTCTAAAAAAAAACGCACCCGTTCGTTGTGTGGCCGTGGGCGGCGGCCCGTGGGGGTCTTCGAGCGGGGTGCTCGGGCAGCGGGCTGGAGGCGGCGCGCGCGGCGCGGCGCGGCGGGTCACGAGGTCGACTGCTCAAGAAGGTTCGATGGGGCCCGCAGCAACGCCCTGAGCGCGCTGCAGAACACATCGACGCGCGCGACGCGCGCGCGCCGTCCGCGGCCGCCGCAATGGCCGAGCGACCGCCGAACGACGCGTCGCGCATCGCCTCCGTCGCGACGAGCCTCTTCGCCCACGCCGCCGCCAAAGGTGGGCAGGAAGGCCTCGACCGGGAGAAGGTGAACAACATCATCTTCGAGCTCAGCGGGTCGAGCTCCTACACGAAGGAGAAGCTCGAGCACCGCGGCGACGCGGAGAAGTGGGTCGCGGCCGCGCGGCGAAAGCTCGAGACGTTCGACGGCACGAAGCGCTCCGTCGCCGCGCACCACCTGCGGAAGCGCGAGGCGGCGCTCGAGGCGACGCGGCGGGCCATGGACGCGGCGGGGACCGTGTGCTGCGTCGTCGACTTCGACATGTTCTACGCGGCCGTGGAGCTCCGGGACCGGCCGGAGCTGAAGGACAAGCCGGTGGCGGTGGGCGGGCCCGGCATGATCACGACGGCCAACTACGTCGCGCGCAAATGGGGCGTGCGGTCCGCGATGCCGGGCTTCATCGGCCAGGAGCTCTGCCGCCGCGGGCCCGAGTTCGGCATGCCCCGCGCGGAGCTCGTCTTCGTGCGCCCGGACTTTGAGAAATATACGGCGGTGTCCAAGGTCGCGCGGAAAATCTTCGCCGAGTACGACCCGCACCTCGCCTGCTACTCCCTCGACGAGGCCTACCTGGACCTGACGCTCTACCTCCGCGCGCGCGCGGCCGCCGGCTCGCACGGCGAGGCGACGAAGCTCCTCGCGACGCCGCGGCCGCGGAAGCGGAAGCGCGGCGCCGGCTTCGGCGAGCCCGACGACGACGACGACGACGAGGCGGAGGCGGACGGCGTCGGCGACGACGAGGCACCGGACGGCGACGACGAGGCGGCGGCGCCGGCGGTCGCGCTGCCGCCGCTGGACCTCCGCGACGACGCCGCGGGCCGCCTCGCCGACGCCGTCCTCGCGGAGATCCGCGCGCGCGTCCGCGCCGCGACGGGCGGCCTGACGCTCTCCGGCGGCCTCGGCCCCAACTTCCGCCTCGCCAAGGTCGCCGCGGACGTGCGGAAGCCCGACGGCCAGCACCGCGTCGCCTGCGGGCGCCCCGGCGTCCTCGCGTTCCTCCGAAGTTTGCCCTGCCGGAAAGTCGGCGGCGTGGGCCGCGTGCTCGAGCAGAAGCTCGAGGACGGCCTCGGCGTGCGCACCTGCGGCGAGCTCCTGGACAGGCTGCCGGAGGTCCACGCGCTCTTCGCGCCAAAGGGCCGCGACTTCCTCCACGACGTGGCTCTCGGAGTCGGCGCCGCGGGCGGGCCCGAGGACGACGAGGACGAGGACGGCCTGCCCAAGGGCCTCGGCAACGAGCGCACGTTCCGGCCCGTCTCGGGCCTCGGTCCGCTCCTGGCGAAGCTCGAGGCCATCGCGGCCATCGTCGCGGCGCGCCTCGAGACGCGGGGCATGCGCGCGGCGAGGGCGACGCTGAAGCTCAAGACGTCGGCGTTCCACGTGACGACGCGCGACGCGCGCGCGCCCGAGGGCGGGCCGACGCGGGAGCGCTACGTCCAGTCGGCCGCGTCGCTCGTCGCGCTCCTCGCGCCGCTGTTGCGCGACGAGGTCGCCAAAGCCGACGAACGGGGCGCGCCGCTCGAGCTCCGGCTCATGGGCGTGCGCACGTCCGACTTCGAGGTCAAGGTCGCGCCGCGGGCGCCGGGCCAGCGAAACCTCGAGGACGCCTTCGCGCCCGCGCGGCCGCCGTCGCCGAAATACCGGCCGCCCGGCGGCGCGGATGTCGACGCCGCGGTCCTCGCGGAGCTGCCCCCGGACATCGCCGACGAGCTCCGGGCGCAGATGGGCCGCGACGCCGCCGTGTCGCGGCGGTCGCCGCCACCGCGGGCGCCGCCGGCGAAGCCCGCGGCGGCCGCGCGGCCGAGCCCGGCGACGCGGTCCATCGCGGCCTTCTTCTCCAAGCCGGCGCCGCGGCCGCCGCCGCCGGACGCGCGGCCGCCGGACCCGCCGCCGGTCGACGAGGGCGCCGTGGGCCGCGTCGTCGAGATGGGCTTCGGCCGCGCGCGCGCCGTCGCCGCGCTCGCCGCGTGCCGCGGCGACGTCGAATTGGCCGTCGCGCGGCTCCTCGGGGACGCGCCGGGCTAAGGGCCGCGGCCCCGACTCGAAACCTACCTCGGTGTCTTAGGAGGCGCGCGAACCCCGGCGCCTAGGCCTTCTGGGCCTTTTGCTGCTCCTGGAGCTGGCGCAGCCGCTTCTCGATCGTCGCCTTCTCCGCGTTGATCTTGGCCATCTTGCGCCGGGACGTGGACATGCCGCTGCTCGGCGTCGGCGGCGCGGACGCGGAGATCATGGGCAGCGGCGCGGCGCCGGCGTACCCGCGGGCCCCGGCGCCGCGCGGGAAGCAGTCCTCGACGAGCGCCGCGTAGGGGAGCGTGTTCGACCCGGAGACGTCGTACCACGTCACGAGCTCCCGGAGCCTGTGCCGAAACCAAATCTTCAACCCGACTTCAATGTGAGCGTATTCGAATGTTTTGACACAATCTCTTCGGCTGGGCTTCGAGAACTCGACGAGAGCGATCGATCCGTCCAAAAATCAGCCGAATCGACTTCGATTTGACCGAGCTAGAGAATTCTCAAGTTTGGTCAGGACCACCCAAACCAGTGGTTGGTTTCGGCACAGCCTGGAGCTCCCGGTCGTTGAGAGGCGCGCGGAGCTCGCGCGCGAGCCTCGCCAGGTCCTTGGCCGTCGCCGCGCCGGAGCCCGCCTTGTCGATGCGCAGCAGCGTGCCGTGGAGCAGGTCCCGGGGCGGGATGGGCTGGCCGCCCTTGGCGGCGCGCGTCTTGGGCGCGGCGCGGAGCACGGCGGCCCTCAGGCGGTCCTTCGACTCCGCGATGGACGGCGGCAGCGCGACGGCGACGTCGCCGTCGGCCCGGGCGCTCGGCGGCGGGCCCGCGGCCCGCTTGGGCACGGGGTGGGAGATGAAGTGGGGCACGGCCTTGGCGATCTCGTCGACGAGGTCCATGTAGTGGATCTCGCCGTCGCCGAAGCGGCCGCGGTTGCCCTTGCGGTCGTAGTAGCGGACGATCTGCCGCGCGTGCATCTCGCTCATGTCCATGCCCACGCGGTTCATGGCGCCCATGAACTCGCGCACGTTGAGCTCGCCGGACGCGTCCGAGTCCCAGAAGAGGAAGGCCTCGCGGAGGATGGACTGGACCGTGCCGCCCTGGCTCAGGATCCGCGCCTCGACGGCGTAGCGGAGCTTCACCTTGAACTCCTCGGCGAGCGCGTTCTGCGTCTTCTCGTAGGGCCGGCACGTGAAGAGCGACTCCAACAAGAGCTCGTCCTCGTGCTCCTCCTCGGGCGTCGGCGCCGTCGTCGACTTGAGGTTCGCGCGCGTCTCGACGTCGGGGTCCTCCGCGGACTCGATGAAGTGGGGCACGCCCTCGCAGACGTCCTCGACGAGCGCCTGGTAGCGCATGGCGCCCTGGTTCGACGCGTCGTAGGCCGCGACGATCTGGGACGCCTCGGACTCGCTGAGCGTGACGCCCAATTGGGCCAGCGCGCCGACGAGCTCCCGCGCGTCGAGCTGGCCCGACGCGTCCGCGTCCCAGTTGAGGAAGGCCCGGCGGATGAGGATCCGCTCGTACTCGCCGTTCTTCTTGATGGACGTGAGGAGCTTGGCCCGCAGCTTCTTGATGAAGCGGCGCACGATCGCCGGGTGGCCGGACCGGTCCCCGGCGCCGGACCGCGCCGTCGCCGCGCCGACGTCGCTGTGCTCCATGAAGTGCCTGCCGAGGCGCGCCACGTCCTCGACGAAGGTCGCGTAGCGCATCTCGCCCCCGGAATCGGCGCCGTAGTAGCCGACGACGTAGGACGCCTCGTCGTCGGCGACGACGAAGCCGAGGCTCTCGACGGCCCGCTTGAACTCGCGGACGCTCAGCGCGCCGGAGCAGTCGCCGTCCCAGTCGAGGAACGCCGTCCGCAGCACGGAGCTCTCCGTGCCGCCGAGCTCGCGCACGCGCTTGTCGAGGTGGCGCCGCAGCCGCTGGCAGAAGTCGACGATGCGGAGGTCCGGCCGGTCCTTCTTGACCTGGATGGACGCCTGCTTCTGCTCGAAGCGGATGGCCGCGAAGTCCTCGTGGCGCCGCTGCTCCTGGAACGCCGCCCACTTGACCTTGGGCAGGTACTGCTCCGCCCGGTAGGCCTCGCGGTTCTTCATGCGAATCTGCTCGCACGACAGCTTCAGGTCCATGGCGCGGAGCCCGCCGGCGTCGCTCCAAAGTGCGGGGACGTCGCCCGGCCCCGGGCGGCGGGGACGCGAACCGGAGCGGGCGGGCGTCGGGACCGGCCCCGGCGGCGGACGGCGCCTGTGAGGCTCGAGCGCTGCTCCCAGCGCCGTCTATTATGTATCCGAGATAGATCGACTTGCCCTCGGCATGGTGAGGTCTGCCGCGGAGATTGTTATTATTTTGTATTTGAGGCTGAGGGAAGGTTAAAATGAAATGCAACAATCTTGATCCAGCCCCGATCCGAGATAATCGCCGGCGAGCAGCGATATTTAACCTTCCTCGCGCCGCGTTCGAGGCGTTCCGCGGGCCCGATGGCGCTGACGCCGGGCACGCGCAAGGTCATCAGGGAGTTGATGGAGGATAAGAAGGAGGGCATACTCAAGACGCCGGAATTCGAGGACCGGAGAAAGCGGGTCTTGGATGAGGCCGACGAGCGCCACGCGGCGAGCGCTGCGACGCCCGCGGCGCCGGCCCGGGCGCGGGAGCCGCCCCCGCAGCCCGCGAAGCGCGGGCGGACCGCGGGCGTGGCGAGGCGGCCGCGCGGCCGTCTGTCCGGGGCGACCGGGAAGTGAGCGCGTCGTCGAGTGGCGCGACGTCTACGACGGCCTGCACGACCGCGCGTTCCTGGGTCTTGCGGAAGCGGCAGAGCCGCGCGAGGAGCGGCGGCGCGCCGTCGACCCCGCACGCGCGGTCGACGGCCGCGCCGAGCGCCGCGAGGAGCCGCGCCTCGGCGGCGACGGGGAAGCCGCCGCCGCACTTGCGGTCGACGGCCGCGACGGCGGCCGCGTGCGCGGCGACGGCGCCCCGGTAGAGCACCCCGTCGAGCGCGAGCGAGGCCGCCGGCGCCGGAAGCGCGGCCTCGGACAACCCCCGCCCGCTCCCCCGCCGCTTCGACGCGCCCCGCCCGCTCCGCCGCCGCTTCGACGCGCCGACGGCCACCGGGAGCGCGTCGAGGAGCGACCAGCGGAGCCGGCGCCGCGCGACGGCGAGCGACGCGTGGAGGTCCTCGACCAAAAGGACGTGGACGCCGGCGGCGTCGAGGCGCGCGCCCCGGAGGTGCGCCTCGACGAAGCTCTCGACGTCGCCCGATGTGAGGAGCCGGAGGTCCTTCGCGAGCGGGTTCCAGCGGTCGCGGTCGCCCGCGTACCAGCGCCGCGTGCGGTTGTAGTACGCGAGCAGCGACGCGAGGTGGCCCGCGGGCTCGCGCCTGCGACGAAGGGGCGCGTCGGACGGGACGCGCCGGAGCGACGAAGGGGCGCGTCGGACGGGACGCGCCGGGAAGCGGACGCCGGCGCCGCGCAGCGGCAGCAGGAACGCGACGTCGTTTCCCATCAATTCGCGGCAGAGGCGAAAGAAGCCGTCGACCCAGGGCCCGCGGTCCTTACACGTCGTCCGATTCGTCGTCCACCAGTCCTTGATGGGGAAGACGTGGCGGAGCGCGACGTCCGCGCGGCGGCCGCCGAGCGCCCTCCGGAGCGCCTCGGGGCACATGGCCTTCCGCCAGAACTTGCCCGGCCACGCGGCGGCCGCGGGCCGCAGGCCCAGGCGCAACGCGACGCGCGCGACGAGGGCCTGGAGCGTGCCCGACCTGGGCAGGAAAAGAGTGCGAAATTCCCAACTTTGGAGGCTCCTCTCTCGGTCGTTTTCCACTCGTTTCGGCTAACTTTTGGACGAGCGATCATCTCTCGGAACGGTCTCGAAGCGCGGATGCTTTTTCCAGAACGCGCGCGCGCGGAACACTCATGTTGAAGCGAACTTGAATCACTCTTTTCCTGCCCTGTGCCCGACGCCGTCTTGTGCGTCTTGACGAGCGCGACGCGGCGGTGCGCGCGCGCGTGGGCGCTCGCGGCGACCGCGGCCTCGAGGACGCGCTCCACGGCCGCGGTCGACGCGTTCGCGCCGAGCTTTTCGACGCGCGCGGCGACGTCGGCGACGTCGGCGCCCGGGCACTCGAGGCCCGCGGCGGCGGCGGCCTCGTCCGCGACGTCGAAGGGCGCGGCGGGTTTTGTCGCTCTTGCGGAGCAGAGTAGCGCGACGAGCAGCGCCGTCCGCATGTAGCGGCCCCCGCCGACCCCGGGGCGACGACGACCGCGCTCGGCGGGTGACGCCCCGGGGGCGGAACGGGCGCGGTCGCGGTCGTAGCGAACGCTTTGACTCGGGCGTCGCGACGCGTCGTATAAGCGTGTGGCGAATTTATAGTGATGCCACCCTACTCTGCGCCCCGTGCCGCCGCGGGCCCACGAGCCCTACTGGAGCGCGTTCTACGCGACGCGGAAGCGCGAGCCGACGAGCTACCGCATGGCCGAGTACGTGCGGTGCGTCTACTGCCCCGCCGCGCCCGCGGAGCCCATGCCCGCGCCCCGCGCGTCCGCGGCCGCGCGGGACGGGTCCGCCGCGTCCATGCAGCGGCGCCTCGTGCGCCTCGCGACGGCGTCGACGAGGGGGTAGTCTAGACCTGTCGTCGCTGTCCAGCGACTTCTGGGTCTCGACTCGGAAGGCCGACTGACCGCCGGCGCGCGCGTTTTTTCCGATCGTAGTGGTTAGAACGAGTGTATATACCGGTATATACCGTCGGTATGGTAAATACCCGGTACATACCGGCATTTGCGGAGTACGCCGATCCCTCTATGGTCTCCCGGCTCCGCGTCGAGCCACCGCGCGCCGTGCCGGTCCCAATGCGGCACCGTGACGCACAGCACGAGCACAGGCCCGGCCCTCCGAGTCGACGCGTGCTCGGCGAAGCCCGCCGGGCGTCGCGGTCCAGCCGCCGCGCCGCGCCGTCACGGTTCCGCGAACGGCCGCGAACGCCGCCTCGGACGCCGGCGACGACCTCCCGCGCGTCGCGCGCGCGCGAAAGAAGCGGAGGCACATCCTCGCCGACGAGCGGGCTCGGGCCGGGTCGATTCCAGTGTGGGAAACAAAATCGCTCCAACAATTACCTGGTATTTATATCTTCAACAAAAAAGTAAACATTGCACAGCAACTTGAAGATACGTTACACGCTTGCCGACCCGAACCAGCGACCCGCACTCTCAAACTTCCTTGACGAATACGGTTAGCGCGCAAACTTGCCTTACCATCCTCGGCGTGGCCATAATTCGCCAATTTTGCCTCTGGCCCCGCGGCTTGGCCGCACGCGCGGCCGATTTTCAGGAGGTGTAGTACACGTCCCGCCCGCCGCCGGCGGGAAACAATAATTAAATATTAATTATTTAATTCGAGTGGGCCGGCCTAGGCGTACGTTGTTTCCCACACTGGTCGATTCGACTTGAAAAATTACCCCCGGCGCCACCTTGGCCGGGGCATTTGTGCAGCTCCTCGCTCGACAAAAAGAGCGACGATGGCCCCCACGCGCGTGATGAAGCACTTCGAGACGGAGAAGCTGGCCAAGGCCCAGCGGCCGAAGCACCGCAAGGGGCGCCTCTCCGCGCGGACGAAGGTCGTGCGCGAGGTCGTGCGCGAGGTCGCGGGCCTCGTGCCCTACGAGAAGCGCATTTTGGACATGATCAAGACGGGGGGCGCGTCGAGCGAGAAGCGCATGTACAAATTCGCCAAGATGCGCCTCGGCACGCACAAGCGCGCGATCAAGAAGCGCGAGGACATGAAGGACATCTACGCGCAGATGCGCGCGCGCCAAGCGATGGAGAAGTAGAGCGGTGGCCCCGCGGGGGACGAGCCCCCGGAGGCCCTCGCCCGGCGGCTGCCGTGCCGCCCGACGCCGTCGACCGTACGCGGGCCGCAGCGCGCGGTCCCGCACAAACCTAACGTCTCTGTGACACCGTTCCGCGCGGTTCGGGGCGCCCGACGGCCGCGCGCTGGGGGGTTGGGGGCACGCCCCGCCGGGGAGCGCCGCGCTCCCCGGGGAGCGACACGTCCGGAGTCCGCCGACCGGGGGCGCCCCCCGTCCGGCGTGGTCCGCCGCGACGCGGAGGGGAGACGTCCGCGGCGGCCCGGGACTCGGCCCGGGAGGGTCGCCCCCCCCCCGCCGGCGCCGACGACGCGCGGGCGGCGCTGGTTACAGCCCCCCCGCCCCCCGCTAGATGAGGAAGTCGTGGTTCGTGAAGACGACGTCGAGGAAGTAGTTGTCGATGAACGACTCCGGGGACGTCCGCGGCCAGAGCCGCGCGGCGGACCGCGTCGTCGTCGCGGCGTCGTCGTCGTCGTCCTCGTGCCAGACCGCCCGCAGGGCGTTGTCCAGGAGCGTCTCCTTGCGCCAGAGCTCGTCGAAGAGCATCTCGTTGAGCTGCCGCATCCACGTGAAAAGCTCGAGCGGCGACGCCGGGCACGACCCCGCGGGCGTCGCCGGGTCCCAGCCGTCGCGGTCCAGGAGCGCGCAGCCGTCCTCGACGGCCTTGAGGCAGTCGTCCGCGGCGCGGTTCAGCTCCGGGAGCGTCGCGTTCCGCAGGTGCGACGCGAGGCGCTGCGTCTCGCGCCGGTGGTCGACCGCGAGCTGCTTCGCGAGGCCGTCCTTGAGCGAGTGGAGGGCGCCGAGCTTGCGCTCGTCCCAGACGCAGCGCTCCAGCACGGGCACGCGGCCGGCGAACGCCGCGACGCTGTTGAGCACGTCGGCGGCCTCGTCCTCGGTGTCGATCCAGCGCCGCAGCGCGGCGACGTGCTCCTTGAAGCAGCGCGTGGCGGCCTTGTAGTTGGCGTGGACGGGCGGCGGCTTGGGGGTCGGCGGCGTCCCGGGCGTGCTCGGCTTGGCCTGCTTCTTCTTGTTCCGCTGCGGCGTCGGCATGGGGGCTTCGCGAGCGGCGGCGCGACCGGCGCGCGCGCCGGCGATGCGCAGCGGCGCGCGCGGGCGACGGGGTCTTTCGCGCAGCGCTCGAGACCGCGGCGGTGGCGCGTCCGGGTGCGGCGACCGTGGAGCCGAGCGGTCGGCGCCGAGGCTGGGCCTCCCTGCACCCAGAGTGCTCGATGGGTGCAACCAAAGGATACACAAGGTCTAACGCATTCAGCATGGTGGCGGAGACGACGGCGCGCGACGCCTTCGAGGACTGCGTGCAGTACGCGAAGCGGCACAACTTCGGCGAGATCCTCCAGGAGTACGTCGTGCGCGTGCTCCGCGAGCGGCCCAGCGACCCCGTGGCCTTCCTCATCGACGAGATCACGAAGCGCCCCTTCACGCCCGCGTCGAGCGCGGCGTCGAACCCCTTCTTCCGGGACCCGCTCCGCGACGGCCCCGACGCGCGCCTGCGCGTGGCGGCGTCGCCGGGCCTCTTCTTCCGCGAGGCCTGCGCCCAGTGCAAGGGCCGCGTCGAGGCGGCCTGCGCGTACGACGTGCCGACGGTCGTCGTCCACGGCTCCGTGACGACGGACCAGTTCGTGCGCACGGCGCGGGGCGCGCGGCTCGCGGCGCCCGGCGAGCAGGACGATTTGAGCCTGCGGGCGTTGGACGATGCGACCTGCGCGCCGAAGAACCCGGAGTCGGGGCCCTACTGCGTCGACGTCGTCTCGGCTTTGGTCTCCATCGAGATCGCGCGGCGCCAGGGCATGTACGAGCCCGCGCCCTCCCGCGAGGCCATGCGCGACTTCGCGCCCCAGTTCCTGCTGGGCTACCTCCGGGGCCTGGGCCAGACCAAGGCTGAGTTTACGACGCTCCGGGAGAAGTACGCCACGGGCGAGCTCGACTTCCCCTTCGCCGACGGCCTCGAGCCGGCCCTGTCGCCCGGCGCGCCGGCGCCCTTCCACGAGCCCCTGCCGGCGTCGGAGGCGACGGGGAAATACGCGCTGCAGCACTCGTCGCGGTGCGCGGAGATGCGGAAAGCAACGCTCGACGCGGACGACGCGGTCGTCAACGCGGTGCAAAAGGCCTGGAACGCCACGGAGGGCGCCTGCGTCGTCGTCGAGGCCGGCCGCCTGCCGGGGTCCCGGACGCTCGTCGCGTTGGCCTTCGACGGGGGCGCCGCCTGCAAGCTCGTCGAGGCGTTCCCCGTCCCCGCGAACGGCCTCGAAGGCCTGGAGCGCGCGAATCTGGCCTGCGCGGCGGCGCTGCCGCGCTTCCTCGGGCGCCTGGAGGGGTTCGCGGCCGTCGAGCTCGAGACGTTCCAGAGGTTCGAAGCGCCCGTCGCCGACAAGAAGGCCGCGGGCAAGCTCGCGCTGTGGTTGGGCGCGGCGCTCGGCATCTCCCACTCCCTCACGGGCGCCGACGTCGACGCGCTCCGCCGCGACGCCGCCGCCCGCTTCGTCGAGTGGACCGCGCTCGCGTCCGACATCGACGCGGAGGTCACGATCGCCTGGGAGGAGTACTGCGCCGCCGCCGCCGCGCTCCTCTAGGCGGCGCCCCGTCTAACGATAATCCTACGCCGCGGACCTCGCGCGCGGCCCGCGGACGTCGTCCGGCGCCGCCGACGCGACCGAGCCCGCGGACCGCGCGCGCGGCCCCCGGGGGGGCTCGCCGCCGGCGTCGGAGAGGACGGACTCGGACGACGTCGAGTCGCGCGCGTCCGTGTCGCTGTCCGACGACGCCGCGGGCGCGCGCTCCGCCGCCGCGGCGCTCTTCGACGCCAGTATGGACCGCTTCGACACGTGGTCCTGGTGCGCGTGCTCCACGCGCAGCACGTTCCACCCCACGCGCCGCGCGACCTCCGCCGCGGCCTGTGTGGAAATCAAATCTTCAACCCGACTTCAATGTTCGCGTATTCGAATGTTTCGACACAATCTCTTCGGCTGCGCTTCGAGAACTCGACGAGAGCAATCGATTCGTCCAAAAATCAGCCGAATCGACTTCGATTTGACCGAGATAGAGAGGTTTGAAGTATTTGCTGGACAGGGCGTTCCCCTGGTTGATCTCCACACAGGCCGCGGCGAACAGGGTCTCGTGCGTGCCCGACGCCAGCGTCCCCGACGCCTCGACGCCCGTGTTCGCGACCCACAGCAGGCGGAACGCCAGGTCCAAGACGCAGGCGGCCCGGAGGTAGCGCGGCGGCACGTTCCGCCGCTCCCGGAGCCGCCACGCGCCCCGCCCGCCGAAGACGCCCCAGTCGTGGACGAGGTCCCAGTAGTAGGAAAAGAGCGTCGAGCACGTCGCGCCGACGACGAAGAGCGGGCGGCGGGGCCCGTGGCACGTCAAAGCGGCCGTCATGGCCATCACCGAAACGAAGTACTTGGCCGCGTTGTACTGCGACGGTCCGTGGTTCTCCGGGCCGCAGCGCCGCCGCGCGCACTGCCAGAAGCGGACCCAGTAGGGCGCGACCGCGAGGCCGAAGCGCGCGAAGTGCTCCGCGGCCGCGCCCCGCCCGCCGCCCCGCGCGGCGACGCAGGCCAGCAGGCCCAGATCCCCGAGCACGCGCGTCTGCGAGCAGAACTGGTCCGCCACGAAGGTGTGCTCGAAGCCCACGGAGCCGCCGCAGGGCGCGGCCGCGTTCGCGCGCAGCACCCGCGTGAGGTAGGGGCACTCCGACGCGAGGAACCGCAGGCCCCGGCGGCTCAGCAGGCTGCCCGACGCCAGGAGCACCAACACGGTAGCCGCGAGGTACGCGCGGCGCACGTTGAGCACGACGCCCAGCAGCGCGACGAGCGCCGACGCGAGCACGCCCGACGTCATCCGCGCCAAAAACGGCCACTCGAGGGTCTCCGCGGCCCGCGCCGGCAGCATGGCGAAGACGTTGACCCAGTTCACGGACGTCTCCTGCCACGCGAGGATGTCGACCGCGAACCCTAAAACGTGGAGCGCGGGCAAAGAAGCGAGCCGAACAAAGGCCCAGCCGACGTCGTCGAGCGTCTCCACGGGCGACTCCAGATGCTGCCGCGCGACGAGCAGCGACGCCGACGCGCACGCGGCGACGCCGACCAAGGCGCCCGCGACGAACGTGTCCGCGCCGCGCGACGGCCGCCGGAGCGCGTAGTCGCCCGCGCCGTCGCGCAGCGCCGCGCGCGCCGCCGACAGGTGGCCCTCCGTGAAGAGCTGGGCGTAGGTCGCCTCGACCTCGCTCCGCAGCGCGGCGACGGTCGCGGGCCCGGACCGCCAGAAGGAGCACCGCTCCGCCGCGGACGTGTACGCGCCCTTCCAGGCCACGCCGAGCAGCTTGTCGTGCTTCTTCGCGATCTTAGCCACGGCCGTCGCGTTGAGCTCGCAGAAGCTCGAGAGGAGGGCGCAGAGCAGGTGGACCTGCATGAGCTCCTCCGCGACGCCGGAGCCGCCGCCGCGCGCGGCGACGCGCGACGCGCGGACGTCCAGATCCTGGAGCATGCGCAGGTAGAAGGCCTCGACGCGCGCCACGTCGGCGTCGAGCGCCGCGTAGAAGGCCTTCTGCGCCGCGCCGGGCGCGGCCGCGGACGCGCGGAACGACGCCGACGTCGCGAGGCCGACGACGCGCTGCCGCCCGAGGCTCCGCAGCTCCACCTCCCGCTCGAAGTCGTCGCCCGTCTCCAGGGGCCGCAGCTCCACGAGCAGGGGCGACTCGTCCTCGTCGGCGCCCGGCTCCGGCGAGTCCGCGCGGGGCCGGCCGGCCGGCGTCTCGGCGACGACGGCGTCGAGCCGCCGCTTGAGGCCGAAATAGTCGACGTACTCGTCCTTCCACTCCTGCACCATCTCCTTCATGAGCCGCACGCCGAACTTCATGGCGCCGCGGGCGGGACGGAGACCGGGAGGAGATCGATCGAGAGGGAGGGATGGTCGAAGCTGCCCGCCAATGCTGCCCAAGACCAAAAGCCAAGGGGATCTTCAAGATACTTGAAGATCCCCTTGCAAAAGCACGTGCAACCAGCTTCGGCGTGTGGGAGTGCAAGGAGTTCAAGCGCGGGCGGGCCGGTCCCGATCCTCGACTTCTGAGGGGAGGGTGGGATGGTCGCTGCTGCCCGCCCGCAAGCCAGTGCTGCCCGCGACGAGGCACGTGCGACCCTCTCGACAGCCTCGACATGTGAAAGTGCAGCGCAAACCTTGTAGCCTACATTGCACATACAAAAACGATGGCGGCCTACATCGGCATCACCCCGCCACACCTGCGGTTCCTATGTCTGCACGGAAAAGGTTCGGACGGCGCGGGCCTGCGCAAGGCCATGGCGGAGACGATGCAGCACGCGAACCTGCCGCACGTCGATTTTAGCTACATGGACGCGCCCTGGGAGGACGACGTCCCGCCGGTGCTGCCCATGGTCGACGCCGACGCGTCGCTCGCGGAGCGGCGCTGCTGGTGGCGCGAGCGGTTCAACGACGAGTTCGGCCGCTGGGACTACGAGGGCGCGGAGCACGCCGTCGCGGCCGTGCTCGCGCGGCTCGGCGAGGAGTCGCCGCCGTTCCACGGCCTCGTCGGCGAGGGCCAGGGCGGCGAGCTCGCGGCCATCGTGCTCGCGATGCAGATCCGGAACGAGTTCCCGCCGGGCGTGCCTAAAAGCCTGCGCTACGGCTGGATCCAGAACGCGTCGAGCCCCCGGGACGCGCAGGCGGGCAAGGCCCTGAAAGACAAGGATGTATTACGGAACCGGCCCGGCGGCGTGCCGTCCATCCTCGTCACGGCCTACGTGCGCGACGACGCGTCGGACCCGCGGACGACGGGGCCCTGCCACCTCAGCGAGCGCCTCGGCTCCGTCTTCGCGGCGCAGTATTGGGGCGAGGACGGCGCGCCGACGTGCCTCCTGCCGCCCGAGGACGCGCGCGAGGACGACGTGACGGCCTTCGTCCAGTCCTTCTTCGCGCCGGGCGCCGACGACCGCATGCGGCGCATGTGCGCGGCCTGCGGCGCGCGCGCCAAGTTCTCCTGCGGGTCCTGCAAGGCCGCGCGCTACTGCTCGCGCGAGTGCCAGAAGGACCACTGGGGCCTCCACAAGGACGACTGCGCCCCGGCGGCGGCGGCGCTCGCGGCGCGGGACGCGGCGACGGCCGCGGCGCTCCGGAAGGCCGCGGACGACGCGATCGGCCCGGACCTCGGCGAGCGGCCGGACCGGTCGCCCGGGGAGTTCGTCCGGCTCACGGACATGTTCGAGGAGCTCGAGCGCGAGCAGGAGGCGGCCCTCGGCATGACGCCGCCCGACGACGCGCCGCCCGTGGACCCCAAAGTCTACGAGGAGCGCCACCCGTCCGACGACGAGTCCGACGGCGACGACGGCTACGTCGTCGACACGTTCATGACCCAGGGCGCCGAGGAGGCCAAGGGGCCCGTCGAGGTCGAACTTTAATTCGTGCGGGGGCGGGGATGTTGGACCGCCGGGGGGGCTTCAGAGCGCGTGGGGGCACCACGAGTCGGGGTCGTTGGGGTCGCCGCCGCGGCCGTGGCACGCGCGGCGCATGCTCTCGACGAAGGCGTCGAACTCCTTGATGTCGATGACGCCGTCGCCGTTCGCGTCGGCCGTCTCGATGAACTCGACGACCTCGGTCTCCGAGAGCACGCCGAAGCGCTCGAGGAGCTCGCGCATCTGCTCGCGCTCGATGCCGTGCGGCGTTCGCCGCGACGCCGCGGTCCGGGCGCCGCCGCGTCCGCGCGCGCCGCGACGGCGGGACCGAGCGCCGTCGAACGGTCCAAGAATCGCGGAAATCCGTCGCGATCCGGCCGAGCGGCCGAGCGCGCCGGTCCCGCGGGCCCGCGGGCGCCCGCGCCGGAACGTTCTTCGCCTCCCGCGCCGCCGCGATCACCGGCGGGGTCGGTCCGAAGCCCCGGTGCGTCCGCCGGCGCCGCGGGCCGCGGGACGACGCCAAAACGCCGGCGTCGCGACCCGGAGCGACGACGCCTCGGCCGCCGAGAGCTCTGCTTTTTGCACGACGACGCTCGCTCGTCGTGAGCCCGTGCCGGGACGGCGACGAAGCCCCGGCGGCGCGCGTGCGGCGCACGGACGCGCGCAACCCGCGGTGCGGGCGATATATGACAGATTAGACTTGGCAAAATCTCGTGAGGCCGTGAAGGCCCGGGCAAGCACTTGCCGGGCCTGATCGATCGCTAAACCACTCCCAGCGTCCCGCGCCGGCCGAGCGGGTCGCGACCTCCGGCCACCGCTCCGCCCGCCGCTCCCCGCGCCCCGACGCGGACGTCCCGTCGGCTGCGGGGATCGCCGCGGCGACCGGTGGCAGCGCCGCGGTCGGCGCGCGGTCCGCGCCGACGGAGACATCGGCCGCGTCGACGCGGTCCTTCAAATTTTCGATCGGAGGTCTGGGAGCGGTCCTGGGGACGCTCCGGGGGAAGTGCACGAGGCGCGACCTAAAAACTCCGGGCACGGTGTTTTCGGGTTTCGTGTCAACTTGGACTTCAAAGAGAATGTCCACAACTCGCCAGGTCTCGAAGCGACTCGATCTCGTGCGCCGCCGCGTCTCTCGCCCCGCGCGCGCGCCCCGGGGCCCCGCGCGGCCCGCGCGCCCCGCGCGACGCCCCGCGCGCCCCACGAGCCCGCCCGAGCGCCGCCACACACCCACAATCACCGTTTCGCTCACAGGTGCTGATCGATTTGTGTCAAGCCATGGCCAAGGACAAGGCGTCGACGCGCAAGCCCCGCCGGCGCAACGCCCGGGCGCGCGACGACGGCGGCACGCGGCGCGCGACGGAAGCGACGCCGCCCGTCCGGGCGTCGAAGCGACTGTCCGTGCAGGTGTCCGCGGCCGCGTCCGCGTTCCTCGTCAACTTTAGGCTCCGGCTCGACGCGATCGCGTCGATCTTCGTCAACTACCACGAGGAGCGCGAGGCCTTGGTCGAGAAGACCGAGGCCGCGGACCTCATCGAGCAGAACGTCGCCGAGATGATGGGGGTCGTGTACCGCGGCGCGTCCCCGCGTCCGCCGGCGAGTTTGAAAATTTTCCCGCCCCGCCCCGCGCCTCGCGCGGTCCCTCGCGCTCGCCCCGCCGGGCGCGGCCCACCATCGCTTCGGCGCGCGCGAGCGAGCCCTGCCTTCCCCGGCGCGCAGGCATGCTCGACTCGACCGCGGACGTGCTCGCGGCGGCCGTGCTCCGCGACCGGTCGGCGTCTCGACGGTCCCGCGCGCGCGTGCTCCGGGGGCGGGGGCGGGGTCTGGCGCGCGCGCGCGCACGCGAGCGACTGCACGGACATGTCCTTCGCCCCCGCAGGCACGGAGTGGAAGGACGACGCGTCCGCGGAGGACGAGGGCCGGTCGCGCAAGCACCTGTCGGCGCGCGGCGCCGCGACGCCCCCCGACGGCTTCGGGGCCACGTCCATGGTCGAGGCATCCCTCGCAGGTCGCGGCTCGCGCGGCGCGTCGCGTCCTTCCACTGGGGCAACCTGCCCGTCGCGCGGCGTCCGCGAACGCTTCCCCGGAACCGTCGACGCGCGCGCGCGCCCGACGCGTCGCGTCGCCGCCCTCGAGCCCCCGCTCGCGCAGGACGTCGCAGATCGCCGACGAGGGCGGCCCCGCGACGCACCAGCTCGTCGCGGCGACGGTCATCCCGGACCGGTCCGCGGCGCGCCGCGGCGCGCGCGCGATCGCCACGGAACCGCCGCGCGCCGACGGCCGCGGCTTCGCCCCGCGCAGTTGCTCATCCAGTTCGTCGTGCTCCCGCGCAAGATGGGCACGGGCCGCGACTCGCTCGAGGTGCGCGACCCGCCCCCCGGGCCCCTCGCGCCGTGCCGCGCGCGCCGGAAGCGGCGGAAGCGACGACCGCGCGCGCGTCCCCGCGCAGTCGGACGAGAACGTCGTCACGTGCTCATCGACGCCGCGG
>NW_008705581.1:132045-168020 GCF_000186865.1 Aureococcus anophagefferens
CCGACGTCGCCCGAGGCCGCGGGGCCCCTCGAGGCCGCGCCGCCGGCGCCGGCGCCGCGCCGCCGCGCCGCCGCGTCCAAGAAGCGCGTCGTCGACGACGCCGACGCGGACGACGAGGACGAGGCCTGGGAGCCGGGCCGGCCGTCGAACATGGACCTCGACGACGACGAGCAGGAGCAGGCCGCGAAGGCCAAGCGCAAGCTCAAGCGCCGCTCCAAGAAGAAGTCGGCCAAGGCCAAGAACGCCGCCGGCGCCGCGCCCCACGCGCCGGTCTCCGCGCCGCCCGCGGCCGCGGCCGCCGCGCCGCCCGAGCCCTCGACGACGATCGCGCCCGCGGCGACGCAGCCGGTCCCGGCCCCGGCCGCGGCGGCCGCGCCGCCGCCGCGCCCGCTGCCCAAGATCCGCGTCTTCCCGCAGCTCTCCGAGGTCCAGAAGGCGCGCCTCCGCATGAAGGACCAGGAGCACATCCGGCGCGCGGCGCGGCTCCACGCGGCCGTCACGCAGGAGCAGGAGCGCAACGCGTTCCTGGAGCGCATCCAGGCCGAGGAGGTCCGCCGCGAGCAGGCCCGCATCGCGGCCGCGCGGCCCGTGCCGCCGCCGCCGAACCGCGCGACCGGCGCGGACGACGACAGCGACGAGGGCTGGGAGGAGAGCGACGAGGACGATCCCGTCGAGGACCTCATCCACCGCGAGCGCATCCGCGAGCGCGACCTGCTGCGGACGCCCGGCTGCCTCGCCCTCGGCCGCAAGGCCTTCCGCCTCGAGGACATGCCGCGCGTCACGGAGCGCGACCGCGAGATCCTGCGGCGCGTGCTCTACATCCTCCGCGAGGCCGAGCGGTTTTGCGCCGGCGTCCGCAGCGCACGCGTCGCGCCGTCGCCGGAAATGATTTGGGCCCCTCGACGCGCGCGATTGCGAGCTTCGACGCCTTCGAGGGGTTCGAGGAGTTCGCGTTCTCCGACGCGCGACGTTTTCGCAGGCGCAACTGCGGCGAGCTCGAGGTCCCGCGGCCGCGCGAGTGGGCGCTCTCCGAGCTCGGCGACACGATGACGACGGAGGCGATCCGCGCGCGCTTCGACCTGCGGCGCGACGACGGCGTCTTTTTTTGTGTGTTTTCGCGCGTCTCGCGGACGACGTCTCGCCCGAAACGAGCCCGTCGTACGCGCGACCGCCGTTGATGTGGTCCGTTACGCGTCGCAGGCGCCTCCAGCGCCTCTTCCCGAACCACGACTTCCGCCTCTCCTGGTCCGTGCGCTTCAACGTCGTCGTCCAGACCATCGACGCGATCGCGCTCGACTCGAACCTCGAGCTCACGCGCGTCGACATGGAGGTCCGCCGCTCCACGGTCGGCGTCTACGAGGACTCGCTCGCCTGCCAGCTCCTGGGCCAGACCTACTACGTCCACCCGGACAAGACGATCAAGATCACGGTCGACCTCGTCGTCACGAGCGAGGTCATCGGCGCGTTCCCGCGTCTGCGACGGCCGTCCTTCCGCGCGCGAGATCGTTTTCCCTCGCAGGCACGGCCCCGAGCCGCGCCGAGGTCCAGATCAAGGAGCTGGGCTTCCACTTCGTCGACCCGCTCGCGCCCATCGCGGAGAAGGAGATCGTGCCGCGCGTCCGCGTGTTCATCCCGTACCTCGGCATCGAGGGCTGGATCAGCATCACGTCGCGCGGCCCCGCGTCCTTCTCGACGCGCCGAGAGCTTCGTTCGACGCGTCGAGAGCCTCGCCCGACGCGCCCTTGGGACGCCACAGGTTGGACGACGGCCACCTCATCGTCGAGCTCAAGTACCTCCAGGCCATGCACGTCAAGAACCGCATGCTCAAGAAGTGCTGCTACACGCTCTACCTCCTCGAGCTCGCGGACAGGCTCCGGGGCGAGGCCTCCCGCGAGACCCTCAAGACGGCGCGCAAGAACGTCGTCGAGGTCCGCTCCCGCGTCCGCGAACCCGCGCCGACGCGAACGCGTCGTCTCCGTAGGCCGAGGGCGAGTACCAGCTCGCGCTGTCGAACTACCGCCAGATGGAGCTCTGGTGCTTCTTCAAGGTGTGTTTGTGGGTTTGCAAAACCATCGATCGATCGTCGCCCCCTCCGCAGCTCGACATGGCCCTGCTCGCGCGCCCGACGCTCGCGGGCGTCATCCGCAAGTTCGCGAACGCGATCGCGCGCAAGGCCGCCGAGGCCCGCGGCGAGACCTTCGTGCCCACGCCCTACGACGAGACGGCCGTCGACGCCGTCGTCGTCACGGCGGTCCCGCCCGTCGCGCCCGTCGTCGCGCCGGAGCCCGCGCCGCCGGCCGTCGCGGCCATGGACGCGAAAAGCCCGCGTCCGTCGTTTGCACTCGTTTTTTGTTCGAATTGTTCGTTTCGTAGGTCTCGGCGCCGGCGGGCCCGCCGCTCAAGGCGCTCGAGGCCATGTCGGCCAAGGAGTGCACCGCGGAGCTCGACGCCGCGGGCGTGCCCAAGAAGGGGCGGAACGTGACCAGCCACGGCGTCACGACCGCCACCGTCCGCGACCTCGTGCGCCGCCTCCGCGCCGGCGAGCCCGCGGCGACGATCAAGGTCCCGCGGAAGCCCAAGTCCGCGGAGGAGCTGTTCGTGCTCGACAAGGCGGAGCAGCTCGCGTGCCGCGTGAGGACCCGGCGTCTGTCGACTTCGAACTTTCGCGCGCGGACACTATTCTCGTCGTAGGCCACGCTCGTCGCGGACGGCGCGAAGAAGGTCGTCTTCCAGTACGGCCGGCCGGGCAACGGCACGGACTACCTCGTCGCGCGCTGGCGCGGCCTCGCAGAGACGGACCCGCTGCGCCTCGAGTTCGACGAGCTCGCGCGGCGCGACGTCGCCGCGGCGGCGGCCGACGAGCTGCCCGTGGACCGGCTCCAGCGCGCGCCCGACCCCGGCCTCGTCAACATGCCGACGATCTGGCCGCGCATGCGGTTCCCCGTCCGCGTCGCGACTTCGAGGCGTCGAGCGACGGAGGCTCTTTCCCGCGTTCAGGTACGCGCAGCCGGAGTGCGGCGTGCGCTACCCCTACGGCTCCAAGCTCGGCCTCTTCAAGGGCCGCGTCGGCGGCGGCGTCCGAGATTTCGAGCGACTGGCGTCCGTCTTGTCCGAGACGCGCGTCCGCGAGAGACTCGACGCCTTCGATTCGACGCTTCGGCCGCGCGAAACTTCCGCGCGCTCTAGTGCTTCGGCTGCTGCGTCTGGGCCCAGTGCGCCGCGCGGCCCGAGGAGTTCCCGAACCTGCTCAAGGCCCTGGCGACGGTCCCGCGCGTATGCGAAGCCGCGTCCTCGGTTTCGAGCCCTCGGAGCGACGCGACGTCTCACGTAGGTCTCGCTCTACCTCACGGCGGTGCTCCGGCCCGCGCCTCCTGGCCCACGGCGCGCATCTCTGGATCGCGCCGCCGCTCGCAGGTCGACGTCAACGACATGGAGACGCTCCGCGCGCGGGCGCGTCGGACGGCCGCGTCGGCCTCGAACGTGTTTTCGAGAGCGCGCGCGCGAGATCGAGGCTCTCGCTCCAGGGTCGCGTTCTGCTCGTAGGCATGTGCTACCGCGTCATCCGCGACGCGAAGCGGCGCATCGCGAACCAGCCGCCGCGGGCCGAGGACGACGACTGCCCCGCGTACTACGGCGTCGACTACGTGGTGGCCAACGGGAAGCCCGTCTGCCGCTTCACGGTCCACGAGGGCACGAAGACGAGCAGCCTCAAGAGCGCCCCGGCGGACCGTCGGCGTTCCCGCGTCCAATCCTTTTCTCGAGACGCACCTTAATCCGCGGCCCGTAGCGCGCTTCGAGGCCTACAAAGGCGGCGGCGGATCCCGCGGCAATGTCCTGAAGCACCCGACGGCCGTCGCCGTCTACCGGCGCGATTGCGGCGTCCTCGTGTTCCCCACGCCCTCATTCGCCCCTCGCAGCGAGCGCCTCGAGCGCAAGAACCGCATCGCCGGCGGCGCGGCCGCGGCGTCCGGACCCGTCGTCGACGTTCGAAACCCGTCTCGCGCGTAGGCATCGCCGTCTTCAACTTCCCGTGGCACCCCTACGCGCGTCGCCGGCGCGGCCCGCGTCCTCGTGTCATCACTGTGTCAAATTGTAGGAGGCGCTCCGGTCGCTGGAGAACGCCTTCTCCGAGTTCATGCCGGTACGTGGCTCGCTCGCGGATCCCTCGTTCCGACGCGCGCCCTTCGCAGGAACGCTTCTACGGCATCACCGACTTCCACGTCCCCGAGGGCAAGTTCCAGGCGCTCGCCCAGATCCCGGGCTCGGGCAACGTCTCCAGCGGCCGCATCGTCTTCGGCACCTACGACTCCAAGGTCGAGGTCGCGCCGCCGCGTCCCCGGAGTCCCGCGCGGCGACGGACCGCGACATCTTCTAGGCCGCGGCGCACTTCAACATCGGCACGACGGTCATCGGCCAGATCGTCGGCCAGCGGCTCCGCTGGCTCAACGATCCGATGGACCCGGGCGCGACCGCGGCGTCTCGTTTCGCGAAAACGCGTTCGCGACGCGCGACCCCTCGCAGAGATCGCCGCGGTCAAGGCCTCCTGCTCCAGTGTCTCCCATCGACGTCTCCGCGACGTCGCCCGCGTAGGTCTCCATCCAGGAGAAGCACCGCATCTCCGAGGTCGTCGTCGCGCGCATCGAGGAGGTCAACGTCGCGCGCGCCGAGGCCGAGAAGCCGCTGCCGCCGCTCCACGTCGCGGGCGTGTCGCGGCGTCGACGCTTTGAAGCCATTCCCAAACCGCACGCCAATCACAGGCCTCGAGCGCTACAAGGCCGACTTCGCGCTCCAGCTCAAGGATTTGGCGTACGTCGAGGCCGCGGACGAGGCCTACCTGCGCGACCAGGCCGCGGCGTTGGCGCCGCCCGAGCCCATGCCCGACGGCTCGCGGCCGCCGATCGACGCGCACTCGCGGCGCGTCGCGCGCGCGGGCCTCGCGAACACGTTCGAGCGCATGATCGAGCGCCGCCGCGACCGCGCCGCGCGCGAGCGCGAGGAGGCCCAGGCGCGACGCCGCGTCCCGTTTCTGACAATGCTTTCATGACTCGTCGGCCCCACGCAGACCGCCGCGTCCACGGCCGCCGTCGCGAACTTCTACCGCGACCCGTGCGGCCTCCTCGAGCCGCGCGCGCTCGCGCCGCCGGGCCAGCCGCGCCGCGTCGCCAAGCTCTACGTCGTGCCCAACTGCGAGGTCGTCACGCCGCCGCCGCCGCCGATCTACCACGTCACGGAGAACGGCGAGCGGCTCCTCGTGCTCTACGCGACGCGCGTGCAGCGGCCGCTGATCCCCGCGATCCAGCAGGTGCACAAGCAGCGCGCGGAGTTCCTCTCGCTCTTCGACGAGTCGGAGGTCGAGATGGCCGCGGCCATGTTCGACTCGCGGCCCATCGAGATCGCCCGGCCGCTGCTCTTCGAGTCCGAGGAGGACGCGGAGCGCCGCGCCGAGCCGGCCGCGCCGAAGCGCAAGCGCAAGTCGCGCAAGAAGAAGCGCAAGGTGCGCGCCCTCTTTCCCGTGTCCTTTCAACCCCGATGATCCCTCTTCGCTCGCAGGCCGCCGCCGCCGCCGCCGCCGCCGCCGCCGCGGAGCGGGGCGACGAGGCGGCGCCCGCGGCCGACGGCGCCGCGGCGGAGCCCGTGGCCGCGCCCGAGGCGCCCGCCGAGGCGCTCGCCGAGGCGCCGCCGGCCGCCGCGCCGGCCAAGAAGAAGAAGAAGAAGCGGTCGCGCCGCCGCGGCCCCGCGCCGCCCACCGAGATCTCCGAGTACGAGCGCACGCGCATGCGCAACATCGCCGCGGGCAACAAGAAGCTCTACTCGCTCGGCCTCATCCACCCGCCGCCGGAGGTCGTCGCCGACCCCGAGCACTCCTGGTGGTCCGAGCGCGCGAGGACCCGCGTCTTTTTTGTTTCGCGCCTTCGACGCGCGCTCCCGCAGGCCCAGTCGTGAGCCTCGGACCACGACGCTACCCCAAGCTCCCCTGTCTACGAACCCCACTGCATGAACCCCCCAGCGCTTACCCTCGCGGCCCGCGCCCGACGCAGTCGCCCCGCGCCGAGCCCCCCGCGCCCCCGTAAAAAGGCCCTCAGCCACAGGTCGGAGAGCGTTTAGGTCGGAGATCGTGTAGATCGTCGTGCAGGAGCCCTCTGACGTCGAACCGCCCGGCGGAACACAGCGACGGTGATCGGTCGACGCGAAACGCTGCGTTTGGCGCCGAAATCATTCGTTTTCGGGCTATTCGAGGCCATCTGGGACCAGAACGACCTCTCCCACGCCGATTTCGCACCCCGGGGAAACTCCAACGCCTTCGCCGGCACGTAGCACATGTTCCACGCCTTCGACAACGCCCAGCCCGCCAGCAGCGACAGCGACCGCACCGCGCCGCCCGTCCTCGCTCTCGGCGTTTCGGCGCCCGGCGGACATGCGCGAGTCGTCGAAGTTTCGACGCGACACCAAAGATCCGTCGCACCATCGACTCGCACCATCACGGCAAGCCTCTGGTTGCGAGCGCGTCCGAGAATTCGTCGATGCGCCGCCGCATGGCTGCATCGCTGAATCGGCCCGCTGCCTGGCGACGCCGCGGCCTCGCGCGCACCGCTTTCCCGGCGCCGAGGAGCTGGCCGAGGACGGTCCATGGGTCGGGTGCGGCAGCGAGACATGCGAGGTCGCGCGGATGCCCCTGCGCGCGCGGCGCGGCGGCGGCGAGGAGCGCTTGCCACTGCCCGATGTTGCTCAGCTCAATCAATCCAGAAATCAGAAATCGTGCACCGCTGCGCGAGTTTTCGCCCGGACGCCCGCCCGACGCGCTCCGGGAGCCGTGGCCCCGGCGGGCGCACCTTATAGAAATTACGAAGGCCGAGCCCCGGAGCTCCAACGTCCAGAAAACGGCGAAACCGCCCAGGCCCCAACGGCCGCGCGCGCCGGTCCCGCGAAACCGCGCGCCGCTCGCCGCGATCGCGACGGATTTCCGCGATTTTTGGACGGATCGTTCGCGCTCGGCGCCGTCGTCGCGGCGGACGCGGCGGAGGCGTCGCCCGGGCCGCGGCGCCGCGTCGACCGTCTGCGCTCGTGCACGCCGAAGCGCTCGAGGAGCTCGCGCATCTGCTCGCGCTCGATGCCGTGCGCCTTGACGTAGTCGAGGCTCAGGCCCGCGGCCTTGACAATCTCCTCGATGTCCGCCTGCGGTCGGGAGGCGCGTCGGCGGCAAGAGAGTATCGCGCGCGAGAGGCGCGCGAGCGGCTCGCCAGCCCGTCTCACGCACGAGAGAGTCTCGCGAGAGCGTATCGGGCGAGCGGCTCGATTCGCGGCCGCGACGAGTCTCGCGCGAGTCTCACGCGAGTCGCGTCGAGGGACGCCGCGACGCGCCGTGGCCTTGTCGGCGGCGTACTGCAGAAATTGGTCCATCTCGTGTTCCAGACGAACGCTTGCGGTCCCCGAGAACGCCTTTGTTCGGACCATTCCGGAGCGCGAGATCCGAGCGACTTTCGAGAGGCGCGAAATCATTGTTCGAGCTGGTGATGGCTTGGCAGAGGTTCTTGTGATGTTGTGTGAAAGTGACTAGGCACTGGCGATGCTCGAGCGGTTGCGAACGCGTCGACGCCGAAGCAACGATTCTGAATGGATCGTCGGTCGAGAGAGCGTCAACAGTGTGACAACACGATGTCAACATCCGTCGATCGGCTCGCCGCGCCCTCGATTTGAGGGCGTGAATCAACGGTAGTCTGCGTGGGCGACGCGTTCGACGCCTCGCCGCACGCCCAATTCTCGAGAAGACCCACGGTAGAACGGTCGGCCGGGCCCCCGCCGCGCCGGCCATGTCGTCGAACGCCACGACGTCCTCCTCGTCCTCGTCCTCGTCCTCCGACGGCGAGCGGGGCGCCGACGACTCCATCTCCTTCTCCGTCTTCGTCGCGGCGCTCCTCTTCGTCTTCCTGCTCCTCGTCTTCGACGCGATCCGCGCGCGGCTCTGGTGGGTCTACGAGCCGCGGCTGCACCACGCGGCGTACAAGCGGCGGACGCCCGCGCCGCCCGGTCGCGGCCGGTTCCGGTGGGCCGCGAGCGTCATGCGGCTCTGGAGCGACGAGGACTTTCTAGTCTACGGCGGCGTCGACGGCCTGGTCATCATCTACTTCCTGCGCTTCGCCTTCGACCAGTGCCTCTTCGCGTCCGTCGTCGGCCTCGTCGTGTTGGTGCCGGCGTACCACTCGGGCCGCGGCCTCTACAGCCGGCTCTACGACGACGACGGCGCGGAGAAGAAGTGGTCCTTCTCTCTTACTACCGTCCAGAACATCCGCTGCCGCTTCGACGAGCGCGACACGCTCGGCGAGAACCCGCTGTTTCCGACGTGCGAGAACGGCGAGAGCGCGGTGAGGTTCGCGCTCGTCGTCGCGTGCGCGTGGCTCTTCACGCTGCGCGCCCTGTCCCAGCTCAGCGCCAACTACCAGAAGTTCGTGCACCTGCGCCACTGGTATTTAAGCGTCGGGCTGTCGAGCCGCGCGCCGGACGTGGAAGCGCAGCGCGCTTTGACCGTCAAGCTCGAGAACGTGCCGCGGGGCCTGCGGACGACGCGGCGGCTCGCGGCGAAATTTGAAACGCTCTGCGGCGCCGGCGCCGTCCACTCCGCGTCGGTCATGATCGACGGGCTGCGCGACCTGGACCGGCTCTGCGCGCGCCGCGACGCCCTGTGTGGAAATCAAATCTTCAACCCGACTTCAATGTGCGCGTAATCGAACGGTTTAGACCAGGCTCTTCGACTGCGCTTCAAGAACTCGACGAGAGGAATCGATTCGTCCAAAAATCAGCCGAATCGACTTCGAATTGGCCGAGATAGAGAGTTCTGAAGTTTGGTGGGGACCCCCCAAACCAGTGGTTGATTTCCACACAGGCGACGCCGCGCGCGACGCCTTGGAGGACGCGCTGTCCAAGCGGGCCAAGCACGCGCACGACCTCGTGTCGCGGCGCCAGCGGTCCGGGTCCGCGGACTCCTCGAGCACGCGGGGCCGCGCCGCGTCGGACGCGACGCCGCCGCCGCCGCCGGCCGCGACGCCGCCGCCGAAGACGGTCCGCGTGAGGCCGCGGCCGTCGGCCTTCGGCTGGGTCGGCGAGACGCTCAAGTCGGCGACGCCCGGCCGGCGCCGGCGGCCGCCGTCGCCGCCGGCCGTCGCGCCCTGGTTCGAGCAGTTCGACGAGACCGCGGAGTGGGCCGTCGTCGACGTGTCTTCGTCGAAGAAGACGCCCGCGGACCGCGTCTACGCGTCCGCGGGCGGCGCCACGGCGAGCCACCAGCGCCGCTGGCGGTCCGACACGATCGCGAGCGTCGACGCGGGCGCGCGGCGGTCGCTGAGCCGCGAGCCCCCCGTGCCCCTGGTCGCGCGGCGGAGCCCGGGGCCCCTCGCGCCCGCGATCCCGGAGGCGACGTCGGACGAGGAGCGCGAGGACGTCGTGCTCCGCCACGTGCCCTGCGGCGCCTGCGGCGACCTGGGCTGCCTCGGCGGCCTCTTCGGGTCCTGCGGCGGCCGCTTCGACGGAAAATTTGTGGCGTCGATCCCCTACTACGAGCAGCTCGTCGCGGAGCTGAACCAGGCCATCCTCCGGGAGCACTTCGCGCGCGTCGCCTTCGCCGAGCTGCCGAAGACGCCGTCGAAGCTGCTCCTCGCCGGCGACGCCACGGATTCGCGGCGCACGCGCGGCTGGCGCGGCTGCTTCTGGCGCGTCGACGACGACAGCTCGGGCGACGACGACGACGACCGCGACCGCGACGTCGAGACGCCCCGAACGGGGGGCGTCGACCTCGCGCCGTCCTTCGGCGACACGCCGGACTCGGACTCGCTATTCGAGAACTCGCCGTCCGACCGGTCGCGGCGCGCGTGGGAGCGGACGCGGCGCACGGAGGTGCGCCACGACGAGCGCGTGCTCGACGGCGAGGCGCACTGGGTCACGCTCCTGGGGAGCCTGCCGTTCGCGGAGTCGCGGCCCCTGCTCCTCGCGCGGTCCCGGGCCTACGCGCGCGCCGCGCTCCGGTCGCTCCCGCTGCACGTCGACGCCGCGCGCCTGGGCGCGTACGTCGTCTTCCGCGACTACGTGTGCTGCGGCGCGCGGCCCCGCCACAAGGAGGTCCGCGGCGGCGACGAGGGCTTCGCGCCGTCGGCGACGGCCTTCGTGACGTTCCGCCGGCCGACGGCAAAGGTGCTGGCGAAGACGGCGCTGCTGTCGCCGCGGCCCTTCGCGATGCGCGCCGAGGAGGCGCCGGAGCCCCGCGACGTCATCTGGGAGAACGTCTACCAGCACATCGACTCCGTGAAGCGGCGCCAGTGGATGGTCAACGGCCTCGTGGTGACGCTCATGCTCTTCTGGACGACGATCACGGGCTTCTGCGCGAACGCGACGAAGCTCGTGGACTTGTTGGGCTACAACCCGCGGTCGGCCCTCGCGCGGGGCGTCGCGTCGATCCTGCCCGTCGTCTTCCTGTTGTCGATCCTCAACCTGCTGCCGCTCATCTTCCAGGTCATCGGCCGGTTCTACGCTGTGTGGAAATCAAATCTTCAACCCGACTTCAATGTGCGCGTAATCGAACGGTTTGGACCAGACTCTTTCGCTGTGCTTCGAGAACTCGACGAGAGCAATCGATCCGTCCAAAAATCAGCCGAATCGACTTCGATTTGATTGAGATAGAGAGTTCTGAAGTTTGGTGGGGACCCCCCAAACCAGTGGTTGATTTCCACACAGGTTCTACGAGCGGCTCAAGTCGCACTCGGAGGTCGACCTGAGCGTCGTCGACCGCTTCTTCCGCTTCCAGTTCATCAACGTCTACGCGGCCATCGTGTCGTCGGCGATCCTGAGCGACGTCAACGCGGCCTGGAAGTCGCCGCTGACCTTCGTGACGCGGCTGGGCTTCGACACGCCCGAGGCCGCGTTCTACTTCGCGAAGCTCATCGTCTTCCAGTGCGGCTCGTCGCCGCTCTGGCTGCTGCGCGCCTGGCCCCTGGTCTCGCGGGGCTTCAAGACCTGGACGGTGCAGCCGCCGGAGCTGCCGGGCATGCTCTACGGCTGGGCGTTCCCCAAGGTCATGATGACGTTCACGATCTTCTCGACGTTCTGGGTCTTCGCGCCGCTGCTGAGCGTCATTTCGCTGGTTTACTTTGCGCTCGTGGGCTTCGCCTTCCGCTACCTCATCCTCTTCGTCCACATGCCCGTCTACGAGAGCGGCGGGCGCTTCTACTACGAGATGGTCGACCGCGTGCTCTTCGCGCTCACGGTGTCGAACGGCATCCTCTTCTGCTGGTTGTTGGCGCGGAGCTTGGTGGGCTACGCGCTCCTCGTGCTGCCCCTGCCCTTCGTCGTCAAGGGCTTCGGGAGCTTCGCGGAGGAGGCCTACGGCAAGCCGTCGCGCGCCGTGAGCCTCGACGTCGCGGTCAAGGCCGAGGCGGAGCGCGCGGTGCCGTCGCACCGCTTCGACGCGACGTTGTACCGCCAGCCGGCGCTGCGCAACGTCCAGGGCGCGACGCTCGACGCCGACCGCGAGCTCAGCGCGCTCCTCCTCGGCCAGACGCCGCGGCCCTCGAAGCGGCGCGAGGACCCGCATCCGCTCGCGGCCATCGCGGAGGTCGAGGACGCGGCGCGCCGGGCGGCGCGCGTCGACGCGCGCCACTTGCTGGACACGCTGCGCCCGGACGTCGCGCGGCCCCACGAGGCCACGCGGGCCGACCGGCGCCGCGTGTCCGACCGCCTCGACGCGGCCTACCGGGGCCAGGCCGAGTTCTTCAACGAGCTGCCGCGCTACGTACGCGCGCCCCCGCCGCCGCGGCACACCCCGCCGGGCGACCGGCGGGCGACGATCGCGACGACGCCCGCGACCGCGCCGCGGACGCTGCGGCGCGCCGCGTCGAGCCCCGGCGACGACGAGCCCCCGGGCCCCGCGGCGCTGGACGGCGCGCGCCGGGAGACGCTGTAACGTTACTGGCGGACGACCTCCATCTCGGAGATGAGCTGGTGGACGCCGAGCCGGAGCGCGTCGCCGGTCCGCCTCGTCGTCACCTTCGTGATGCCCCGGAAGAAGGGGCCGTTGCGCGTCGGCAGCTGGAGCACGCGCACGCTCTCCCCGTCCTCGATCTCCACGCGGAGGCTCGCCTCGTCGTGGGAGAGGGAGATGGCGCCGTCGGGCAGCGCCGCGGGCACGGGGATGGTCACGACGAACTTCGCCTTCTCGTCCGTGAACGCGTAGTTCTCCACGGCGAGTCGCGGCTTCGTGGCCCGGTGCGCGGCGGCCTTCTGCCGGAGCTTGCCCTGGACGTCCTGGAAGTTGCCCTGGACGTCGAGGCGCGCGGGCTCGATGTCGTCGACCACATGCGTCTGCTCGACCTCGTGCGCGTAGTAGTAGGACGAGGCCCCGTTGGCCCGCCGGTTCGCCTGGAGCGCGCTGTCGCCGTCCTTCTGGCTCGGCGCCGCGGCGTCGATGCGCGCGGGGGGCCTCGCCGGGGCCTCCCGCCTGGGCAGCAAAAGGGTGCGAAATTCCCAACTTCAAAGGCTCCTCTCTCGGCCGGTTTCCACTCGTTTCGGCTGATTTTTGGACGAGCGATCATCTCTTGGAACGGTCTCGAAGCGTGGATGCTTTTTCCAGAACGCGCGCGCGCGGAACACTCACGTTGAAGCGACGTTGAATCACTCTTGTCCTGCCCTGCCTCCCGCCGGTCGCCGTGCGCGTAGTAGTAGGACGACTCGCCGTTGCTGGCCAGGGACGCCTCGAGCGCGTTGGGCGACGCGCCGCTGCTCGCCGGGGGCGCCTCGAGCGCATTGGGCACCTCCCGCCGCCCGGCCGCGGCGCCGCGCTCGACGAACTCGACGCCCGCGCCGCCGGCCGAGACGACGGGCACGACCGTCTCGTCGTCGCGCGCCTGTCGCCGCGGCCGCGCGGCGTCGCGCTCGACGAACTCGACGACGGGCACGACCGTGTCCTCTTCGTCGTCGTCGTCGCCGGCCGGCGCCGCGGGCGGCCGCGCGGCATCGGCCGCCTCGCGCGCTCGCGTCGCCGCCGCGGCCGCCTCGTCCTCGACGCGCTGCGCCGCCGCGGCGACCTCGCCGGGCGTCGAGCGCCGCAGCGTCTTGAAGCTCACCCAGCCCGCGCAGGCCGGCGACGACACGCGGGCGCGGGGCGTGCCGGAGGCCGTGCGGCCCTCCTCGAGCAGCTCCACCAGCGTCGCGGCCTCGATCTTCCCGACCTTGGCGCTCGTCAGCTCCACGCCGTCGCGCACGGCCGCGCCGCCCTTGAGGACGACGTAGAGCTTCTTCGACGGCATCTCGGTGGTGCTCGGCGTGGTGTCCTTGGCCGTGGAGCCACTGGAGGGCGAGAGCACTAAAGTTTTGCCACAACTTTTTTTGTGAAGCCGGCCTTGGCGAAGCGACGTCGCGACGATGGCCATCGCAAACGCGGGCGGCGCCCCCCAGATCATGTACGTGGACACGTCGAACGAGCCGAAGACGGACGAGGAGGCCGTGTCCATGATCACCAAGGCGCTGGCCGTCGCGACGGTTTCGGCGATGCGCGCCGACCTTTACTTCAATTTGGGCAACGCCCAGGAGCGCCGGGGCTTCCCGGAGCTGGCGGCGGACGCCTACCGGTCCTGCCTCGGCGTCGCCCCGGACCGCGCCGACGCGTCGAACAACCTCGCGCTGTCGCTCGCGCGGCGCGGACACTACGGCGAGGCGGTGGCGGTGGCGCGCGCCGCGTTGGACCGGCTACCCGTCGGCGCGCCGGGCCGCGCGGACCTCTGGACGAACCTCGGCGTCGCCCTCGAGCACGGCGACCCGCCGCAGTTCGACGAGGCCCTGGCCGCCTACGAGGCCGGCGTCCGCGAGAGCCGGCGCGGCGACTGCAAGCCTTTGACGAATTTGGGGGCGCTCCGGGGCGCCATGGGCGACGTCGCGGGCGCCGTCGACTGCGCGCGCGCCGCCGTCGCGCTGCAGCCCGAGGACCCCTACGTACGCTACAACCTCGCGTCGGCCCTCGACGACGCGGGCGACGAGGCCGCGGCCGTCGACGAGTACGGCCGGGCGTTGGCTTTAAAGCCGGATTTCGCGGCCGCGCACAACAACGCGGCGGCGCTCCTGGAGCGCGCGGACGCGCCCGACGTCGCGCGCATCCGGCGCCACTACGAGGCCGCCGTGGCCCACGACCCGGCGGACTACGACTACCGGTTGAACCTGGCCGCGTTCCTCGCGTCCGAGGGCGACGACGGCGCGGCGGACGTCTTCGCGGCGGCCGCGGCCGCGCGGCCCGACCGGCCCGAGGCGCTCCTCGCGCTCGCGGAGCTGTACGCGGCCCGGGGCAAGATCGACGAGGCCTTGGATTTTGCGAAGCAGGGGAAGCTCCAGGCGCCCGGCGACGAGAGCGCCGCGGCGCTGCTCCGGGAGCTCCTCACGATCTGGCGCGACTCCCTCGACGAGACCCAGGTCCTCGCCGACGCCCTCGAGCACGAGGCGCGCCTCTGATTGTGACACTTTTTTAGAGGGGGCGGCGGCGGGCGTCGGGCCCGGCGCCGGCGGGGTTGCCGCCGCCCGTCGACGTTCGGGGCGGGGAGCTCGGGGTCGCGACGGGGCCGCCTAGCTCTCGTAGACCTCCATGGGCGGGCAGGTGCAGATGAGGTGGCGGTCGCCGTGGACGTTGTCGACGCGGCCCACGGTGGGCCAGAACTTGTTCAGCTTGACGTAGGGCATGGGGAACGCGGCCGTGTCGCGGCTGTACTGGCGGTCCCAGTCGTCGGTCATGACGTCGGCCATGGTGTGGGGCGCGTGGTGGAGGGGCGAGTCCTCGAGCTTGACCGCGCCGTCGGCGACGGCGGCGATCTCGCCGCGGATGGCGATCAGCGCGTCGCAGAAGCGGTCGAGCTCCTCCTTGTCCTCGGACTCGGTCGGCTCGATCATCAACGTGCCGGGCACGGGCCAGGACATGGTCGGCGAGTGGAAGCCGTAGTCCTGGAGGCGCTTCGCAACGTCCTCCTCGACGACGCCGCACTTCTTGAAGGACCGCAGGTCGATGATGAACTCGTGCGCGCACTGGCCGTTCGCGCCGCGGAAGAGGACCTGTGCCGAATTCAACCGCCGGTTCGGGCGGTCCCGACCAAACTTTGAAATTCTCTCGCTCGGTCAAATCGAAGTCGATTCGGCTGATTCTTGGACGAATCGATGGCTCTCGTCGGATTCTCGAAGCACAACAGAAAAGGTTGCGTCGAAACTGTCGCATATGCGCACATTGAAGTCGGGTTGAAGATTTGAATTCCGCGCGGAAGAGGACGTCGTACGACTCCTCCAAACGCTTGGCCATGTAGTTGGCGTTGAGGATGGCGATGGCCGACGCGCGCGTGAGGCCCGCGGCGCCGAGCATCTTGATGTACATCCAGGAGATGGGCAGGATGAGCGCGGAGCCGTAGGGCGCCGCTGCGACGGCGCTGTCCTTGCCCGCGGACTCGCCCGTGATGGGGATGAGCTCGTGGCCCGGCAGGTGGGGCGCGAGGTGCTTGCCGACGCCGATGGCGCCGACGCCCGGGCCGCCGCCGCCGTGGGGGATGCAGAAGGTCTTGTGCATGTTGAGGTGGCAGACGTCCGCGCCGCAGACCTGTGTGCAAATCAAATCTTCAACCCGACTTCAATGTGCGCATATTCGAATGTTTTGACACAAGCACTTCTGCCGTGCTTCGAGAACTCGCTGAGAGCAATCGATTCGTCCAGAAATCAGCCGAATCGACTTCGATTTGACCGAGCTAGAGAATTCTGAAGTTTGGCCCCGACGTCCCAGCTCACTGGTTGATTTCCACACAGCCGCAGACGCCGGGCGACGTCAGGCCGCACTGCGCGTTCAAATTCGCGCCGTCCATGTAGACCTGGCCGCCGCACGCGTGGGTCTTGGACGTGATGTCCTGGACGGCCTCCTCGAAGACGCCGTACGTCGACGGGTACGTGATCATGATCGCGGACAGGTTGTCCTTGTGCTTCTCGGCCTTGGCGTTGAAATCTTCCAAATCGACGTTGCCCGCGGCGTCGGACTTGACCGTGACGACCCGCAGGCCCGCCATGACGGCCGACGCCGGGTTCGTGCCGTGCGCCGACACGGGAATCAAGCAGACGTCGCGGTGGCCCTGGCCCTGGGACGCCTGGTACGCGCGGATCGCCAGCAGCCCCGCGTACTCGCCCGACGCGCCGCTGTTGGGCTGCACCGAGACAGCATCGAAGCCCGTGATCTTGCACAGGTCCGCGTTGAGCGAGTCGATCATCTCGACGTAGCCCGCCGTCTGGTCCACGGGCGCGAAGGGGTGCACGTTCGCGAACTCGGGCCACGTGATGGGGATCATCTCCGCCGTCGCGTTCAGCTTCATCGTGCAGGAGCCCAGCGAGATCATGGAGTGGTTCAGCGCGAGGTCCTTGTCCTCCAGATGCTTGAGGTAGCCTGTGTGGAAATCAACCAGTGAGCTGGGACGTCGGGGCCAAACTTCAGAATGCTCTAGCTCGGTCAAATCGAAGTCGATTCGGCTGATTTTTGGACGAATCGATTGCTCTCGCGAGTTCTCGAAGCACGGCGGAAGTGCTCGTGTCAAAACATTCGAATACGCTCACATTGAAGTCGGGTTGAAGATTTGATTTGCACACAGGAGGTAGCGGAGCATCTGCGACTCGGACCGGTGGCTGTTGAAGACCGCGTGGGGCAGGATCGACCCGCGCTCGCCGGATCGGTCGACGACGGCGAGATCGTCGAGGTCGCCGACGGTCCGGCAGCCGAAGACGTCGCCCAGGAGCTTCGCGAGGTCGTCGCGCGTCACCGTCTCGCCGAAGGACACGCCGATCTCCGCCGGCCCGAGCACGCGCAAATTGAAGCCCGCGGCCTCGGCCTTTTTGGCGACGCCCGCGGCGTCGACGCCGGAGACGACGATGGTGTCGAAGGCCGGCGCGCTGGCGTCGATGCCGTTGGCGTTGAGCGTCTTCGACGCGGCCTGCGCCAACCCCTTGCAGCGCCGCGCGATGGCCTGGAGGCCCTCGGGGCCGTGGTAGATGGCGTAGGCCGCGGCCATGTTCGCCAGCAGCGCCTGGGCCGTGCAGATGTTCGACGTGGCCTTGTCGCGGCGGATGTGCTGCTCGCGCGTCTGCATGGCCATCCGCAGCGCGCGGCCCTTGCGCTCGTTCGCCTCGACGGTCTCGCCGATGATGCGGCCGGGCATGCGGCGCGCGTACTTCTCGGACGTGGCCATGTAGGCCGCGTGGGGGCCGCCGAAGCCCATGGGCACGCCGTAGCGCTGCATGGAGCCCACGGCGATGTCGACGCCGAGCGACGACGGCGGCGGCAACAGCGTGAGCGCGAGGGGGTCCGCGGCGCAGACGGAGAGCGCTCCCGCGTCCTGGGCCTTCTTCGAGATGGACGCGCTGTCGGCGACGACGTCGCCGCGCGTGTTCGGGTACTGCCAGAGCACGCCGACGCAGCCCTCGGGCAGCGCGTCGCTCGCCGCGTCGCCGACCACCACCGCGATGTCCAGCGCCTCGCAGCGCGTGCGGACGACGGCGATGGTCTGCGGGTGGCACTGGGCGTCGCAGAAGAAGGCGAGGGACGCGTTCTTCTTCTTGCCGTTTTTGGAAAGCGCGACGCACATGGACATGGCCTCGGCCGCGGCCGTCGCCTCGTCCAAAAGCGACGCGTTGGCCATCTCCATGCCCGTGAGCTCCGTCACGAGGGTCTGGTAGTTCAGGAGCATCTCGAGGCGGCCCTGGGAGATCTCGGCCTGGTAGGGCGTGTACGCCGTGTACCAGCCCGGGTTCTCGAGCATGTTGCGCAGGATGACGAGCGGCGTGTGCGTCTCGTGGTAGCCCAGGCCCATCATGGACTTGAGCACCTTGTTCTTCTTCGCCATGGTCTCGAGGAGCGCCAGCGCCTCCGTCTCGGCCATGGCCTCGGACTGGTGGCTCCCGAGCTCGAGCGGCTCCGTCAGGCGGATGTTCGCCGGCACCGTCGACGACACGAGCTCGTCGAGGGACGCGAAGCCGAGCGTCGCGAGCATCTCGGTCTGGTCCGCCTCGGACGGGCCCATGTGGCGCTGCTCGAAGGTGTCGAGGGGGTCCAGCGTCTTGACCTCGTGCGTGCTCAGCGGCACGACCGTCGCCACGGGGCGGTCGCCGCCCGCCGGCGCCGTGCTGAACGCGGCGCGCTGGCGGTTCAGCACGCCCCGCAGGAGCCCGAGGCGCCGGGCGCCGGTGAGAGACATGGTCTCGATGAACAGGTGTGCGGCGAAGAGCACGCGACAATTGCCTCTGCGATCCCCGAGTCGACAATTGCCGCTGACGATGCAACTCTGTGGCATCCGCGCGTCTCGTCTCCTCGGCTCATGTTTGCGCGGAAATGAAAACTTATACGAGCCAGGGGAGCGATCCGCACACAAGTAGCGCCCTAGAGGCGCGCTACTTTTAATTGTTTTTTCTGCTGGCCGAAGGCCAGCCCTCCTGAGGCCTCATGCTGGCCGAAGGACAGCCGATTTTTTTTGCTATGTTTCGGTGGCTGGTCTTCCAAAACAAGGGTTTTTGTTGGTATTTTTATTGATTTATTTTGCGCCCGAGACGGCAGGCGCGACACTTTTAATTTTAGATCTCTGCCCTGATACGAGCGACGCGGGGCGCGCGACCGCACCGACGCGGCCGCGACACTTGGCCACGGTACCAATACGGCAAACACGACGCACGACGCCCACCTAGAAAGCCCACCTCCGCCGCGCCGCGCGGCCTCTTACGCCCGAGCCAGGCCTTCGCCATCTGCATGTCGCGCTTCCGAGTCCTCTTACGCGCCGCGGCTCCGAGACCGCGGCGTCAGTCCTTCGTCGTGGGCCGCCGTCGGAGCGCGAGGTCCTCGGCCATGGCCATGGTGCGCTGGTAGGAGTCGTGGGCCTTGGAGGAGAACCACTCCGTCGTCGTGACGTCGGACTTGAGCTCGAGGAACGGCGGGAACGAGGACCGCGTCTCCGCGACGGGCTTCTCGACGAAGAGCGTCGTCGTCCCCGCGGCCGCGGGCGGGCTGTGGAACGTGTCGAGCAGGTAGTACTCGTTCTGCCAGATGAAGGCCTTGCGCGTCTTCTTGATCGACGACCGCTCCGGGTCCGCGTTCTTCAACAACGCCTTGAATTCCCGGAGCGACAGCGTGCGCTCGGCGACGGAGTGCTCGCCGTTGACGCGCTCGCCGCGGACGCGGTGGTGGTACGTCGTCAGGCCCGGCTGGGACTTGCGCGTGATCCGCGACTCCGTGCCGTCGGACGTCTTGAGGAAGATGTGCTCGAGGCGCCACTCGGCGTGCTCGCAGTCCGCGGGCAGCCCCGACGGCGCCTCGACGATCCACCAGTGGGGCTTCGCCTTCGGGCCGGGCACGCCCAGCGACTCGCAGACCGCCGCCGTCGTCCGCCGCATCTTCTCCTCGAAGCCGCCCGTGTTCTCGATGATGCGCAGGTTGTTGTGGCCGACCCACGCGCGCGACAGCTTGCCGTCGAGCGCGACGGCCTCGTCCCGCGACTCGGAGCGCGCCTTGTTGTTCTCCAGGGTGTAGAAGGCCTCGGCGCCGACGGCCGCGGTCACCAGATGGACGACGGCCTCGTAGCGCTGGTCCCTCAGCTGCGGCACGGTCCAGCCGTTCTCCTCGCAGACCTCGTCGAAGGCGTCCTTGCCGACGTAGGCGAGCACGTCCATGGTGCCCCGGTCGCAGAGCAGCACCGCGTGGCGGCCGAGCGGCAGCGACACTTTGGCCGCGATCTCTTCGAAGCAGTCCTCGAGGTGCATCTGCTCGCGGAGGATCGCCGTCTCCCAGCCCACGTGCTGGGCCACGTCGTAGCTCCCCGGCGACGCGCCGCCCGTGATCGTCAGCGTCGCGAGCTCCGGCACGACGAAGACGTCGAAGCCCATGTTCGTCAAACGGAGCGACAATTTGCTCATCGCCGTCGTCTTGCCCGCGCACGGGCCGCCCGTGATGACGATGCGGTGCACGCGCGCCGGGCCGAGCTCGCCCGTGCCCGCCGTCCACGCCGGCGCGCGCGTGCTGTTGCGGTGCGTCGGCTGCGCGAGCTCGAGCGGCTCGCAGGCGGCGAACCGGTCGGCGCCTACGTGTGGTGCATGTTTGCTGTTTTTTCGGCGCGCGTTGAAAGACGCGGTCGTGCGCACCCGTTGCGACGGCCAAGGCCGCCGCGGCCCGCGGCACGGCCGGCAACAGGCGCGACAACATCGCGTCCGACGACGCGGCCTGTGTCGCCCGCTCAGGTTGTCGACTTGAAACTGCAGAACTTGCAGCGCGCGTGGTCTGCGCCTGCCTGACGCCCCACCCGCCGCCGTGTTGTCGCGTCTGGGTCGAGGCGCCCTCGTCGTGGCGAACCTCGTCTCCGGCGCGCCGCCAGCGAGCCGCGCGCGGACTCGCCGGACTTCGGAGCTCAGCGGCTCGCGGCGGCTGTCCGAATCGCGACACCGACTCATGTGACCGAGCCGCCGCGCCGCCTCGCCCGACGGCCCCAAAAAGACGAACCGCGCAGGCGAAACCCATCCAAATTTACGACCCCGCGGCCTAGTTCTTCGCCTTCTTCTTCGGGGAATCCGCGCTCTTCGGCTCCGCCTTGCGGAACTTGAGCTTGTCGCGCTGCTCGTCCTCGATGGGCAGGATCTCGGACGCCTTGAGCGTGAGCGCCTGGTGCGTCGCCTCGAGGTCGCGGACGAGCTTGCCGAAGCCGCCGGCCTCGAGCGACGCCGCGTGGTCCGTGCCCTTCCAGGTGCCTGTGTGGAAATCAAATCTTCAACCCGACTTCAATGTGCGCGTGATCGAACGGTGTGAACCAGACTTTTTGGCTTCGAGAACTCGACGAGAGCCATCGATCCATCCAAAAATCAGCCGAATCGACTTCGATTTGACCGAGCGAGAGAATTTCAAAGTTTGGTCGGGACGTCCCACACCAGCGGTTGATTTCCACACAGCCGGGTGCGGTCCTTGGTGAAGTGGCGCTCGATCCACTTGGCGCCGAGCGTGTAGGCGGCGACGTCGATGGCGATGCCGAGGTGGTGGCCGCTGAAGGCCAGCTCCTTGACGCGGTCGCCGTAGCGCTCGTAGAGACGCACGAGCTCGAGCATGCACACGGACGGGAACGGCACCGGGTAGCCCGACGTGCAGTTGTAGACCACGAGGCGCTTCGCCTGGCCCGTCGCCTCGAAGAAGGCGACGACGTCCTCGATCTCCGCGAGCGTCGTCATGCCCGTGGACACGTGGACGTCGCCCGCGTACTCGTCGCGGAGCACCTTGAGCATGTCGAAGTGGTTGTTGCACGCCGACGGCACCTTGAGGTAATCGCAGGGGATGTCCGCCATCTCGCGCGCCGACGTCACGTCCCAGACCGACGTCGCCCACTCGATGCCGATCTCCTTGCCGTACGCGTGCAGTTGCTCGTGCTGCTCCTTGCTGAACTCCAAAAATTCGCGGTGCGCGCCGTAGGTCTGGCCGTAGGCGTTGTGCGGCACGGGGTGCGGCGCGTCGTACTGCTCCTTCGTCAGGAGCTCGCGCGGGCAGCGCTTCTGGAACTTGGCGTACCCCGCGCCCGTCGCCTTGGCTAAAAGCATGAGCTCCTTGGCCGTCTCGAAGCTGCCCATGTGGTTGCACCCGATCTCCGCGATGACCTTGCAGGGCTCGTACTTGAAGCCGTCCTTCATCTGCTGGAGGTACGCCGTCGGGCCGCCGGAGACCATCTGCGACATGGCGGGTAGCTACCCGCGTGAATTTTTATTGCTGGCGCCGTCACAGGACGCCGGAGCGGCTTCACTAAAACAAGATGAACCCCTGCGGCAAACATTAGTCTTCTCAGTGCCGCCGCAGGAGCGCGCCGTAGCCGGGTATGCGGTCGTCGACGCCCGCGGCGCGGAGCATGGCCCAGAGGAAGGCCTGCGTCGACGTCACGACGGGCTTGCCCAGGTCCGCCTCGAGCGCGTCGACGAAGCCGTGGTCGCACGCGCGGAACGCGGAGCACCCGACGACGAGGACGTCCGCGTCGCAAACGTCGACGGCCCGCGCCCAGGCCGCGATGCAGGCCGGCGTCACGGCCGTCGTCTGCGCGTCGACCTCCAGGCCCATGGTCGCCCGCGCGCGCACGGCGACGCCCGCCTCGGCCTCGAGCGTCCGAGCGTTCGCCGCGGAGAGCGCCTCGACGTAGGGCGTGAGCAGCGCCACGCGTCGCGCGCCCAGCGCTCGCAGCGCGGCCACCTGCGCCCGCGCCATGTCCGTCGTCGCCGCCGCCGGGCACGCGCGCCGGAGCTCCGCGTCGACGCGGTCCTGGCCGAGCGTGAACGCCATCGACGTGCAGGCGAGCCCCACGGCCGTGCAGCGCTCCGGCGGCCGCAGCACGGCGGCCGCGGCGCCCAGGGACCCGGCGGCGCGCTCGAAGGTGTCCGCGGCGATGGCGTCGCTGTCCATGCGCAGCTTCTGGAGGCGCAGCTCGACGCCCGGGACGCCCTCGATGAGCTTCGGCCCCTCGCGGTCGAGGACGAAGTCCGTCGGTATCTGGATGCAGCCCAGCACGGCGCGCGGCGGCGCGCCGAAGGCCACGGGCGGCAGGCTCGCGAAGGCGCGTCGGACGGCGGCCCCGGGGCTGCCCGCGGCCATCATCGCGCAACTTGCAGAGGCAAGGCCGCGGCACCGTGGGATGATGCCGCAAGGCATGGACTAGCACGAGACTAGCCGCTCGTGATGATCATCGGTGCAGCGCTTCGAGGCCGCGGCATGAGCCGCTTGCTCGTCCTCGCGTGTCTCGCGCGCGCCGCGGCGCTCGAGGCGCTGCACCGGCTCGTCGACGCGCACGCGCCGACGCCGCGGCGCTGCCGCGTGGCGACGATCGACGGCCGCCGCGGCCTCGTCGCCGTCGGCGACGCCGCGCCCGGCGACGTGCTCCTCGAGGTGCCTTTCTCCTGCTGCGTCGTCGAGCGGGACGCCGCGGCAGACGGCTCGCACTGGGCGTCGCGGCTCGCGTCGCGCCTCGTCGACCTCGGCGCCGACGATCCGTACGCGGCGTCGCTGCCCGCGGAGCCGCCGCTCGCGCTGCACCGCTGGGACTCGGGCGCCGCGCTCGCGCTCCTGGGCAACGCGACGCTCGAGGCCGAGGCCGACGGCATCTACTTCTGGCGCGACGACCAGTGGGCCGCCCACGAGGCGCGCGGCGGCGGCGGCGACCGCGACGCCTACCTCCGCCTGCTCGACCTCGTCTGCTCGCGGACGCTCCGCTGCGGCGACGAGCTCGTCGCGGCGCCGCTCCTCGACATGGCGAACCACCGCGCCGAGGACGAGGGCGGCGGGACCTACGGCTGCACGGGGGCGTCCATCGCGCTGCGCGCGGGCCCGCGGGGCAGGAAAAGAGTGCGAAATTCCCAACTTCAAAGGTTCCTCTCTCGGCCGTTTTCCACTCGTTCTGGCTGATTTTTGGACGAGCGATCATCTCTCGGAACGGTCTCGAAGCGTGGATGCTTTTTCCGGAACGCGCGCGCGCGGAACACTCACGTTGAAGCGACGTTGAATCTCTCTTGTCCTGCCCAGGCGGGCCCGCGGGGCGCGCGCGACGGCGACGAGCTCTTCCTGGACTACGGGCGGCGCGCGAACGACCACTGGCTCCTGTTCTACGGCTTCTGCCCGGAGCACAACCGCGACGACGCGGTCACCCTCGACGGCGCGTCGCTGTCCTGGCGCGACGCGCCGCTCGCGCCGGACGACGGCCGGCGGCCGGCCGCGGACGCCGCGCTCGCCGCGCTCGGAGACGCGGCCGCCGGCGGCGGCGGCGAGCAGGCGGCCCTCGCGGCGACGTACCGCGATTCGAAGCGGAGGCTGCTGCGCGCGCTCACGGGCGCGCCGCCGGCGGACGCGGCCGCGTCCGCGTTCCTGGCGTAACCTCGCGTCAATTACCCCCCGCGCTAGAAGACGATCTCGCGGCACTGCTCGGCGATGGCGACGTTGTAGGTGGGCTTGAGGAGGTTGCCGTAGGGCATCTCGTAGTCGTAGGCGCCCGGGCCCGGCGCCTCGTCCGCCTCCGTGCCCGGCGCGAAGCCGCCGGCGCCGAAGCGCGGCGCGGACGAGAGCATGAGGTTCTTGCGGCCCGGCTTGCCCGGCTTGATCGTCGTCGGCATGGAGTAGGCGCCCGGGCCGATCTTCTGGGACGTCATCGACGCGGCCTCGGTGAAGCGCGCGACGGGGCCGGAGCCGAGCTTGGCGACGCCGCGCGCCGCGCGCCACTCGGTCTTGAGCTCGTAGGCGCCCGGCGGCGGCACGGCGTCGCGCGCGGGCCGCGTGTCCGCGAGCGACGTCCGCGACGTGTCCGACGCGAAGTAGGAGCTCGGCTTCACGGACCCGACGCCGCGCGTCGGTTTCGGCCGCGGCTTGTTGCGGTACGTCGACAGCGCGGGCCCCGTCACCCGGGCCCCTCTGCCCGGCGTCCGCCCCGGCGTCGACAGCGACGGCGTCCGCAGCGTCGACTGGGACGCCGTGCCGGCGAACTCGTCGTCGTACTCGCCGGGCCCGGGCATGGCCAGGCGCGTCGCCTCGCCGGGCTGGCTCGCGAAGCGGCGAGTGGACGTCCCGAAGGCGCCCGTGCGGCTCGTGAGGCGCTTGCCCACGTCCTCGGCGAGGCCCGGGTGGTCGTAGGACCCCGGGCCGATGGACGCGCCCGCCGCCGTCGCCGACCGGCCGCCCAAGCCCCGGCCGTCGAAGCGCGTCGACGTCGAGTCGAAGGCGATGCCGCCGCCGCGCGGCGGCGGCGCGCCCGGCGCGCGGCCGCCGTGCTTGGGGCCGAGGTGCCGCGCGCGCGCGCGCTGGCGCTTGTCCCAGGTCGACTCCGTGCCCAGGTACTGGCCCGGCCCCGGCGCGGCCTTGGACGCGGACATGGTCCGGAGCTCGTCCTCGAAGCCTGCGTGGAACTCGAATCTTCAACCCGACTTCAATGTGCGCGTCATCGAACGAGTTGGACCAGACTCTTTCGCTTTGCTTCGAGGACTCGACGAGAGCCATCGATCCGTCCAAAAATCAGCCGAATCGACTTCGATTTGATCGAGATAGGGGTTGATTTCCACACGGGTCCTCGCGCGGCGCGTTGGACCCGAACGTCGACGGCAGCTGCGCGATGGACCGGCGGAACGCGGGGATGGGCCGGTAGTAGGTGCCCGGCCCGGGCGTCGCGTCGGCCTGGAGCTTGTCGCCGACGTCGATGCGCGTGCGGCCCACCTGGGCAGGACAAGAGTGCGAAATTCCCAACTTCAAAGGCTCCTTTCTCGGCCGTTCTCCACTCGTTTCGGCTGATTTTTGGACGAGCGATCATCTCTCGGAACGGCCTCGAAGCGTGGATGCTTTTTCCAGAGCGCGCGCGCGCGGAACACTCACGTTGAAGCGACGTTTAATCACCCTTGTCCTGCCCCGCGGCCCACGGCGGACGAGAAGACGGCGGATTTCCGCGGCGCGCCGTCGCGCGTCGGCGCGCCGCCGGACGTGTCCGCGCCGACGGCGCGCGGGTCGGGCTTCGACGGCGCGAGCTGGCCCGGCCGCGGCGCGTGGTAGGCCTGCTCCTGGCCGAGGTAGCCGGCCTCCGCGGGCCGCGCGTCGAAGGTGCTGTGGCCGCCCGTCTTCGCGAAGTCGACGACTCTCCCCATGGGCTTTGTCACCGAAACGTTGGGCCGGTAGTCCGCGGGGCCCGCGCTGTCCTCGTGGGTCATGCCGCCGTAGCCATGATTCACCATGCGCTGCAAGACCAGCTCGCCGTCGGGCCCCTCCTCGTAGCCGAAGCACTGTTTGCGGGTGGGGATCGACGGCGCCGTCGGCACGCGCTCCCAGCGGACCGCGGGCTCCTCGGGCGCTCCCAGCGCTTCCACGCCCGGCGCGCGGTGGCTCACGCGGCCGAAGCCCGACGCCTGCTGGAGGTAGGCGCCGGGCCCGGGCGTCGCGGCGCTCGCCGCGGGCGCGGGCGCTTTCAGCCGCTGCGTGCCGGACCGGAACGGCGCGGAGATCTTGCGCCGGTCCACGACGATGGACCCCTTGATCTCGTAGGCGCCGGGCGCCGGGTTCTTGCGCACGGAGCTCGCCGGGTCCTCGAAGGCGCGCTCGCTCTTGCCGAAGCCGGCGACGGCGGGCTTCGACTTCTTGATGGCGTGGTAGTCGCCGTTGTTGTAGGACCCGGGGCCCAGCAGCTCCGTCACGGAGCTCCGCTGGCCGCTCGGGTCGAAGAACCGGTCCGTCTTCTGCACCGCGAACATCTTGGCGGCTAGCGGCGGCGCGGCGCCGGCGCCGACGAGCAGCCCCGAGCTAGCGCAGCCCAGGTGCCGAAACAGCAGAGAGATACTTGAGGGCGGCGCGGGCTGGGCGAGGCAAACCTTTTGATCGCTGTGGCGAGTAGCCGCTCGCAGCCGCTCAGCAGACGAGTTTGACGGCCACAGCGCTCGTCGCCGCCCGATCGTCGCGCCCCCGCGTTCGCGACCGCACCGCGCCGCCGCCTCGCCTCGCGCGCGCGCCGCCGCCTACCGCCGCCCGCCGCCGCGACCCGTGCGCGGTCCGGCGACCGAGACCATGGCCGACGTCGCCATGCCCGGCGCGTCCAGCGAGGTGCGCGAGGTGACGCGCATCGAGCGCATCGGCGCCCACAGCCACATCCGCGGCCTGGGCCTCGACGACTGCCTCGAGCCGCGCCAGGTGAGCCAGGGCATGGTCGGGCAGCACGGCGCGCGGAAGGCCGCCGGCGTCGTGTACAAGATGATCAACGAGGGCAAGATCGCCGGCCGCGCGATCCTCCTCGCGGGCCGCCCGGGCACGGGCAAGACGGCCATCGCCATGGGTCTGGCGCAGGCCCTGGGCGAGGACACGCCCTTCACGTCCATGGCCGGCAGCGAGATCTTCTCCCTCGAGATGTCGAAGACCGAGGCGTTGACGCAGGCGTTCCGCCGGTCCATCGGCGTGCGCATCATGGAGGAGACGGACATCATCGAGGGCGAGGTCGTCGAGATCCAGACGGACCAGCCCAACGCCGGCGAGGCGACCGCCCAGAAGACGGGCCGCGTCACTTTGTGTACCACCGAGATGGAGACGGTCTACGACCTCGGCGCGCGCATGATCGAGGCCATGCAGAAAGAGAAGGTCACGGCCGGCGACGTCATCTCCATCGACCGCGCGTCCCACAAGGTCACGAAGCTCGGCCGGTCCTTCACGCGGTCGCGCGACTACGACGCCATGGGCCCCAGCGTCCGCTTCGTGCAGTGCCCCGAGGGCGAGCTCCAGAAGCGCAAGGAGGTCGTCCACACGGTCTCGCTCCACGAGATCGACGTCATCAACTCGCGGGCCCAGGGCTTCCTGGCCCTCTTCGCCGGCGACACGGGCGAGATCCAGGGCAGGAAAAGAGAGCGAAATTCCCAACTTCAAAGGCTCCTATCTCGGCCGTTTTCAACTCGTTTCGGCTGATTTTTGGACGAGCGATCATCTCTCGGAACGGTCTCGAAGCGTGCATGATTTTCCGGAACGCGCGCGCGCCGAACACTCACGTTGAAGCGACGTTGAATCACTATTTCCCTGCCCAGGCGAGATCAAGGCCGAGGTCCGCGAGCAGATCGACGCCAAGGTCGCCGAGTGGCGCGAGGAGGGCAAGGCGACGATCGTGCCCGGCGTCCTCTTCATCGACGAGGTCCACATGCTCGACATCGAGTGCTTCTCCTGGCTGAACCGGGCCCTGGAGTCGGACCTGGCGCCCGTGCTCATGGTCGCCACGAACCGCGGCATCGCGAAGATCCGCGGCACGCAGTACAAGTCGCCCCACGGCATCCCCATCGACCTGCTGGACCGCCTCATGATCATCTCCACGACGCCTTATAGTGATGCGGAGCTCAAGAAGATCCTGACCATCCGCTGCGAGGAGGAGGACGTCGAGATGGAGGACGACGCGCTCGACCTGCTGACGCGCATCGGCGCGGAGACGTCGATGCGCTACGCGATCCAGATGATCATCACGGCGTCCCTGGTCGCCTACAAGCGCAAGGCCGCCCTCGTCGAGATCGAGGACATCAAGAAGGTCTACTCGCTCTTCGTCGACCTGAAGCGGTCGACGCAGTTCCTCATGGAGTACCAGTCCGAGTTCATGTTCAACGAGATCGCCGACGACTCCGAGGACGAGGAGAGCGACGACGACGACGACGACGACGACGAGGAGCTCGCCGACGCCGACGCCTAGGCCCGCGGGGCCCCTCCCGCCGCGCGGCGCGGCGCGGCGACGACCTAACATTGCCACTCGACTTCTTACGACGTGAGCCGCGCCTTGCGCACGCGCGGCGGCGACGTCCGCGCCGCGGTCATGCGCCGCCGCACCTCGCGGAGGTTCCGCGCCGCGAGGTCGTCGCCCCGCGCCGCCGCGAGCCCGAAGAGCCGCGCGGCCTCGCCGAGGTCCTCGGCGACGCCCGCGCCGGAGACGTAGGCCAAAGCCAGGTTGTTCTGGGCCTATGACGGTAATCTCATTGTGTTCCCACCCCGAATCTCGCGAACATCGTCGCGGCCGCGGGACGCCGCTCCGCGCCTTCGCGTCGCCGCGCGCCGCCGCGAGCGCGTAGAGCCGCGCGGCCTCGGCCGCGTCTCGCCGCACGCCGCGGCCCTCGGCGTGGAGGACGCCGAGGTTCAGCGTCGCGCGCGCGTGGCCGCCGTCGGCCGCCTTGCGGTACCACCCCGCCGCGGCCGCCGCGTCGCGCGGCACGCCGCGGCCGCCCTCGCACGCGATGCCGAGGTCGACCATGGCGCCGAGGTGGCCCAGCGCCGCCGCGCGCTCGTAGTAGGACGCCGCGCGGGAAAGGTCGACGCGCAGGCCCATCTTCCCGTCGCGGTAGTAGAGCCCCAGTTGCGTCATCGCGGCCGTGTCGCCGCGCTCCACGTTCTTGCGCATGAGATCGATCGTCTCCGCGTCGTCGAAGGGGACGACGTGGCGGCAGAGCGGGCAGCGCACCTCGCCCGTCGTCGCCTGCTGGTAGGCCGCGTACTTCCAGCCGCACGTCGTGCAGATGAGCTTCGAGCAGCACGAGAGGAACGAGTTCTCCTTCAGCGGCCGCTGTTCCAGGCATATCGGGCACGGCTCGCGCCTACCGAGTTTGCATCGGTTTCCCGGTCAAACTCTCGAAAATCGTCACGGTCGCAGGACGCTGGCTCGCGCTCGAAGGGCTCGTCCTCCTGGATTAGGACGGGGTTCGGCGGGTCCCGCGGCGGCGGCGCCTGCGTCGGCGGCGGCGCCGGCGGCGGCGCCGGCCGGCGGCGCGGCGCGGCGGAGCAGGCCGGCGCGTGCCGCTTGCGGTCCGCGACCTGGCAGCTGCGCGCGCAGTAGTAGACGTCGCCGCAGCGGCACTTGAGCCGGCACGCCTTGCCGCAGGCCGCGCAGGTGCGCACGCTCATCGTGGGGATGGGCAGCCCATTGCGCATGCAAGCTCGGGGATGTGGTAATATTGAAGGCACGGTTCCGCGCGGCCAAAGGAGAATTAGCGAGGGGCGCCCGGGCGCCTTCCAGGTGAGGAGAATTAGCGAGGGGCGCCCGGGCGCCTACCAGGTGAGCAGGCCGGAGTCGTCGTCGCCGCCGTCGCCGTCGTCCGCCGCGGCGACGCCGGCGTTGGGCGCGTCCCAGAAGTCGTCCTCGTCCTCGTCGTCGCGCCACGCGAAGAGGTCGTCCTCGACGAAGCCCTCGCCGGCGAAGCTCGGCGAGACGACGTCGCTCAGGTCGACCTGCTCCGCCTTGGCCCAGAGCGCGTCGATGTCGTAGAACTCGCGGCTCGCGGGCGTCATGACGTTGACGATGACGTCGCCGAAGTCCAAACACGTCCAGCCGCCGTCCGCGCCGCCCTCGACGTGGCTCGGTTCGCGGCCGAAGAGGTCCCGGGCGTCGTCGGAGATCGCCGCGGCGATGGCGTCGTTCTGGGGCCGCGACCGGCCGTCGGCGACGACGACGAAGCTCGCGATGTCCGTGAGCGGAGCCGTATGGAACGCGACGGTCCGCGACGCCTTGCGGCCGTCGGCGGCGGCGGCGACGCACTTGACGAAGGGCAGCAGCGGGTCGTCCTCGGACACCGTGCCGGCCTCGGACGTGGGAACGATCGGCGCGTCGATGAGGCCGCGCATGAGTTCGCTGCGCTTCTTGCCCTGGCGCACGCGGCCCTCGCCCTTGGGCCGGTCGTTGCGCTTCATCGCCTCCTTCTTCATGGCCGCGAGGGCGACGCCCGGGCGGAGCGGCGCACGCGGCGCCCAGGCCGCGGCGCAGGCCACGAAGGCGAGGAGGACCTGGGGATGGCCATAGCTCCTTCGCCGCTTCTGGATGGACTGCAACGTTGAAGCCTGCGCGACGCGTGCGGACGCCTCCGGGACGCGTCGGCGCCGCGACCCCGTGGTCTCGTCTTTTTCTCCTCAGGTCGCGCCGTCCGAACGTGCTCGGCCACGCCGGCAGGATTCGCCGCGGCCGCGCGCGCCGCGACGAACCGACCGCGCCGCGAAATACCGGCGGACGGAGTCCCGCGACAGCTCCCCGCCGCGCCCTCGCGAGTGCCGCCCCCCGAAGAACCACCCAGCCGCTCCTTACAGCCCCCCTGCCTCCTCGAGCATGGCCGCGAGCGAGCCGTCGCGCGCGGCCGCGGCGAGGCCCGGCGTGCCGCGGAAGAGGCCGCCGATGGACTTGCCGCCGACGAAGACGTGGGGCAGGGACATCTCGCCCGTGAGCGCGTAGAGCTCGTGCCGCTTCGCCGGGTCCGCGACGAGGCCCGGCAGCCATTCCGCGCCCAATGACACGACCTTGACGCCGCGCGCGCCGTGCTCCTCGAGCAACTGGAGCGCACTGCCGAGGCCCAGGGAGAAGTCCATGGTGTAGATGACGACGCTGTGCTCCGCCGTCTCCCGCTTGATCGACGACCGCACGGCCGCCTTGTCGTAGTCGCCGGCCCACACGGGCGACAGCGCCTCGGCGACGGGCTTCGTGAGGGGCGCGAGGGCGCCCGTGAGGCGGTGGGCGACCGGGGCGAGGGAAACGACGCCGCTGCAAGACGCCGCCGCGGCGAGCGCGGCGAGCACGCGCGAGAATCGCATCTTTTTGTCGATGGCCACGCGGGTGCCTCAACGCAGTGTTGCACAAAAACGTCATCCGTCAGTTGGTTGATGCGTTGTTGCCTTTTTTAACACGCCGCGGCGACGCTGGCGCTCGTCGTCGGCGCACATCTCATCCGACCTCGTCCGACGAGTGGGGACGGGAGTCTCGGCGCTCCATCGTACCCTCATGGTCGCGGACGTCGACCGTCGCGTCCGTACGCGCGAACGTCAGTGAGTCGGAGTCCACTGTGACTGTCCAGGCAGACCGCGAGTCCTCGCTCGAGTCCACACAGAAACCCCGGCGCCCCCCCCCCCCCCGACAAGGGCGACCTACCGCTCTCGCTCTTAGTCAGCCGCGAGGCTCGCCGCGTGCGCGCGTCCCGGGGGGACTCGACCGCCGCGGCGGCGCTTGGCCGGCGGCCCCCGCGCGGGGGGCCGGCCGCCGTCGTCGCGGCGCGCGCGCTAGATGGCGGCGCGCGCGCCCTCGTCGGAGGACGTGGACGAGATGCGGCGGGGCGCGCAGCGCTCGGCCGCGTCCGCGCCGCGGGGTTGGTGGCGCACCTCGATCGTCGCGTCGCCGGCGAGGCCGCGGTCGCGCGCGCAGGAGAGCAGGGGCAGCTTGGCGCCGCCGTGGAAGAGCGCGAGCTCCGTCTCGCGGAGCGCGTTGTGCTTGGCGTAGTGGCGCCGGAGGTTGCCGAACGTGTCGACGTCGCGCATGACCGTCGGGTAGCGGTGGCCGCGCGCGACCGCGACGCCCCCGCCCGGCGGCTCGAGGTCCGCCGCGGCGACGACGACGAGGGCGACGTCCTTGGCCGGGCCGCCGCAGGCCGCGCTGGGCCACTGGCTCGGCGACGACGCCTCCAGATCGTCGTCGCCGGGCGACGACGACCGCGGCGTCCGCGGCGGCCGCGGCGGCGACCAGCGCTCGGAGTCGGAGGAGTCGGGCGGGCGGGCGGCCCGGCCCCGGGGCGCCGCGGGCGACCGGCCGAAGATGGGCCGGAGGTCGCACGTCGCCGCGGGCGCGCCGAAGACGGCCGCGCCGTCCGCGTCCTGCGACGCGGCCGCGGCGCGGAGCCAGGCGGACTCGGGCCGCGCCCAGGACGGCACGAGGTGGCGCTTGTGGTCCGGCAGCAGGGGCAGGCAGTGGAGCGGCTCGTCCTCGTCGTCGTACTCGCTCATCGGGTACGTCGGCGAGGACGCCGGGCGCTCGACGTCGGCGGACGCGACGCTGTCGAGCGACTCGGCGGACCGCCGGCGGCTCCGCGGCGTCGGCTCCGGCGCCGTCTCCGCCGTCGCGTCGCGGGGCCGCTTTTTGGACGGCCGGCCCGCGGCGGTTGGCGCGGCGGTTGGCGGCGCCGGCGCCGCGCAGAGCACCTCGAGGAGCGGCGGCTGGGCGGCGGCGCCGCGGCGGCCGACGACGGACGCCAGGGTCCGCGTCGACGCCAGCGGCCGGCCCTTCCACTGCAGGCGCACGTCCGCGTCCTCGACGACGCGGTAGCGGCCCCGGATCCAGGCCGCGAGGTCGCCGACGTTGTGCAACGACGCCGGTATGAGCACCTCGCGGCTGCGCAGGCGCGACGCGACGGCGGAGGAATGCGTCGATGCGAACCGGAGCAGGATGCGCGTGCTCGTAGGGGCAAAATTGGCCGCCATCGTTTGGCTGATCGTCGAGAGGTCGAACTCTAAACGACAAAGTCGTTGGTTGAGGTGCACCTTAAAACGCCGCCGGGGCGTTTGAGGCGTGTGCCGGTGCCCCGAGGTAGATCTAGGTTTGCTCCTGTGTGCGAGGCTTGATCGTGACACATGCGTTGGTGTCTGCGCTCGGCGATACGTGAAGCTGGGCATCTCAAGCAAAAAAGCGCGGGGAAACTGCGGCGCGCGAGCAGGCGCGCGTCGAGTTAAGTTTGATTACCCCGGCCCGCCGGGCCAGCCGCTGCGACACTGTCAAATCAGGACCTCACAGGTTACACCGCCGGCAGCGGGTCCCGCGCGTCGCCCGCGGGGACGAAGCCGGCGTCCTCCTCGACGAGCAGCTCCGCGTCGGGCCAGCGCGTCCGCAGGATCGACAGGAGCTTCGGCCCGGACGCGCGGTCGACGCGCCGCCGCGCCGCGGGCGGGAGGTCGTCGAAGCGGCGCCAGATCGTGTGGTTGCCGGCGCGCGCCGCGCCGCAGAACTTGCACGCGTCCGAACCCGCCGCGTTCTCCCCGAAGCAAAAGGTCCGGAAGCGGTCCTTGTAGCACGCCGCGCAGCGCCACTTCTCGTCCGGGTCCGCGTCGCCGAGCTCGAAGAGCGGCGGCGGCGGCGCGTCGGCGGGCCGCGCGGGCGATTGGGCGTCGTCGGCGACGTGCGCCGCGGTCGCGAGCGCGAGCTCGTAGCGGTGCTTTCGCCAGGCCCGCGGCGCCGCGGCCTTGTCCGCCGGGTGCGCCTGGACGACGGACTCAATCTCGCCGACGACGAGGCGGTAGCGCGTCGGCCGCCAGGTGCCGGGGGTTTTGGGCGCGGGCTCGAGCGACGCGGGCGCGAGCCGGAGCCTGCGGAGCGCGCGGTTCGGCGGGAGGCCGTTCCAGTGCCAGAGGTCCACGGCCCCGCCGTCGGCCGCCGCAAACCAGAGCGTCGTGAAGTGGGACCCTGCGCCGCGCGCGTGGGAACGCGCGACGCGCGAAAAAAGAGGCGCCGCGCCGCGCCGCCGTGCACGATCCACGCGCGGCCCGCCGGGCTCTTGAGCTCGTCGGCGACGGGCACGCCGCTCTCGACCTCGTCGGCGCTGAGGAGCCCTACGGGCGACGCGCCGCGCCAGTCGGCCTTGGCCGCGTCGCCGCCGCCGTAGGCGCCGACGTCGCCGCGGGCCACGCCGAAGAGCAGGAGGTTCAGCAGCTCCGTCGTGCACAGGTGGAAGGGCCCGTAAATTAAGGGCCCGCCGCCGCCGTCGACGGCCGCGTCGGCGAGGCACCGCGCGGCGCCGCGGCTCAGCACGCAGGAGTAGACGAGCAGCGCGACGCCGCCCCGGGCCTCGAAGGCGGCGCCGACGCGCGCTTCGACGGCGCCGACGTCCGCGGCGACGACGTCGTGCGTGACGGCGCCGCCGACGTCGCCGGCCCACCGCGCGACCTTGGCGTCGCCGTCTATCCCGCAGACCGCGACCATGGCCGCCGCCGCCCGCCGCAGCGCCGACGCGCCGTCGGCGAGGCCGTAGGTCGCCGCGAGCGCGTGCGCCGCGGCGAGCACGCCGCAGGGGCCGTTGCCGTGCTGGCGGACGACGAGCTGGCCCCGCTCGAACTCGGCCTCCAAACCCTGGTCGAGCCACGCGGCCGGGAACGCGCCGCCGGCCCCGACGAGCGCCGCCGTCGCCGCGGCGTGCTCGTCGTCGCCGGCGGCCGGCGGCGCCGGCGGCGCCGGCGGCGCGCCGCCGCCGTCGAAGAAGATGCTCACGGCGATCTCCATGTTGCCGCCGGCCATCTCCAAATACATGGCCGCGGCCTGCTCGTCGGCGCCGGTCATCGCGGCAAAGTCGGCGGCCGACATGGTCGTTATGTTATGTCGGCGCGGTTCGCTTGCCACAGACGACGGACACAGACGCCGGACAAGGGCCGCGCAGACGCCGGACACAGACGGCGGCCCGGCGGACGAGGTCGGAGCGCGGCGCGGCGCGGCTTGCCACAGCTCGCCAAGACAAGCACGACCTCAACAAGCAGTGCTCGACGCGCGATGCTCCGCCTGCTCGCGCTCGCTGCGACAAGCGTAGCACTCAAGGTCCCCGTCTCCGTCAAGGACGTGGCCAACGGCATCCGCGATGGCCTCCAGTCGGGGCTCAAAAGCCGAAACAGTCGCCTCTCCGTCGAGCTGCCGCCCGGCGCGCCGCTGGCGCTCCAGGGCGACGAGCCCGACGACTTCTCCTGGTTCGGGAAGCAAGAAACAGAAAAGGCCAAAGTGATCAAAGGGGACCGGGCCCTCGCGGACTTCGCGGCGCTGCTCTTCCCCTCGGACTTTGCCGTCGCGGCCGTCTACGCGGCGCCCGAAGCGGCCAAGGCCGCCGCGGCGAGCAAGAAGAGCGCGGCGCGGTGCACCGTCGCCGCGCTGCCCGTCGACGGCGCCGCCGGGCAAGAAGAAGAAGAAGAAGAAGAAGAGCCGCGCCGCGCCCGCGAAGGGCTTCGGCGCCGCGCCCGCGCCCGCGGAGGCGCCGCCGCCGTGGTGCCCCGCGCTGGGCCTCCGGGACCGGTGCGACGTCGTCCTCGTCGTCGGCCGCCTCGACGAGGCCGCCGCCGCCGCCGTCGACGCCGTCGCGGACGACCTCGGCGACGAGGTCGCGATGGTCCTGCTGAACTCGCGCGTCGACGGCCTCGCCGCGCGGCCCGGCGCCGTCGCCGGCGCCTGCGGGGCCTTCGCGCCGGCCTTCGCGCTGTCACCGCCGCCGGAGCCGGCGGGCGGCGGCGGCGGCGACCTCGTCGCGTCCTACGAGCACCCGGGGCCCTGGGCCATCGGCAAGCCGAAGCTCCTCGGCGGCTGCGACGTGCTCTGGCGTGGTGATGACGTGCCAACAGCTGCAGACACAGACACAGCCCTCGCGGCCGTCGACGACCCGCTCGCGGCGGCGAAGCAGCTCTTCGGCCGGTAAGCGCGGGGAGTCTTGTACACACGGCGCGCCTAGGCGCGCTTCGGCGCGGCCTCGCGCGGCGGCGGCGCGGCCGCGGCCGCGAGGATGGTCTTGGCCTTGAGGAGCTCGGTCTCCGCGGCCTGGAGCGCGTCGCCGTCGCCGTCGACGTCGGACCAGGAGTCGGAGTCGGCGTCCTCGGCCTCGAGGACGACGGCGCCGCCGTCGCTGCCGGAGACCGGCGCGGCGAACATGGACGCGTACCAGCTCTCGAACGCGCCGCCGTCGCCCGATTCGCCCGCGGCGCC
>NW_008705581.1:168070-169039 GCF_000186865.1 Aureococcus anophagefferens
TGCAAGAGTAAATTTAGGTGAAAATGAGCTATTTTGAGCCCCTGGAGGCGCTCCAAGGCGCTCTCTGCGGCGATCCAGCCGCCCGCGGCTGCGGTCGGGACCGTCGACGGACGGGCAGGTCGCACAAACCTCGACCGAGGCCCGGACGCGGTCGAAACAGGCCGCGGAGACCATTCGCCGCTTCTCGGCCGAGACGCTTTCGGCGAGTGTCGGGCACCTTGTGGGCGTCGGAGACGGTGTAGATCGCCGTGCAGGAGCTCTATGATGTCGAACCGCCCGACGGAACACAGCGACGGTGATCGGTCGACGTGAAACGCTGCGCTTGGCGCCGAAATCATTCGTTTTCGGGCTATTTGAGGCCACTTTTGACCAGAACAACCTCTCGCACGCCGATTTCGCAACCCGGGGCGACTCCGACGCCTTCGCCCGCTCGTCACATATGGTCTACGCCTTCGACGACAGCCAGCCCGCCGCCAGCGCCCACAGGCGCACCGCGGCTCGCGTTTTCGGTCGAAGCGTTTCGGCGCCCGGCGGACATTCGCGAGCGGCCGGAATTTCGACGAAACATCAAAAACTGCGCAGCACCATCGTGTAGCATCATGATAGGAAGCTTTGAGTGGTGGTCGCGTTTGAGAGTTCCTCGATGCGCCGGAGCACGGCTGGATCGCCCAATTCCGGCACTTTTTCGACCGCCGTGCGCGCGCGCGCAGTCGGCTCTACGAGCGCCGGAAGGTCGCGCGCGGCCCTCCCATACGACCTAGACCGCGGGATCAATCGCTGCGCGGCCCGTGGGCACGCGCGCGTGGGCGCACTGGTCGCTGCCGAGGCCAAGTGGCGAGGCGATTCAGCTGTGCATCGCGTCAACATCTGGGTGTTGAACCATAGAGCCTCCATAGCTCGGCGCTGCGGCGATCGGTGCGAACCTTGTTAGACGGGTCGGGGGGCCGGCGCCGGCGCGGTGCGTCGCGA
>NW_008705581.1:169089-247577 GCF_000186865.1 Aureococcus anophagefferens
CTCCGCGCACCGGCGTCCGCCGCGCCCCGCGCCGTGTCGCCGCCGACGACGGCCAACGGGCCGTAGCCCTGGGCGACGACGAGCTCGAAGAGGGGCGCGCCGGGCCGCTCGGGCGCGATCGCGTCGTCGACGCGGTCGGCCCAGTCGAGGAGCGCGCGCCGCGTCGCGCCGTCGCTCTGGAGCGCCGCGGCGATGTGCCCCACGACCTCCCGGTTCGCCGCGTCCTCGAGCTGCCGCGCCCCGCAGAACTCGTCGGCGACGGCCGCCGGGTCGTCGTCCCACGCGACGGTGAGCACGCTGTTGTCGCCGTTGAGCATGATGCGCACCGCGCGCACCGACGCGTCCCCGTCGACGCTGAAGGAGTTGGCGAGGGCCTGCGACACGTAGTCCTGGCCGGCGGCGCGGGAGACCGCGAGCGCGACGGCGACGGCGCGGAGCAGGCGGAGCGGCGCCATGTCCACTTGGCGGAGTCGCGGACGTTGGGCGGCGGTCCGGGCGGTCCGGGCGGCGCCGCTCGCCGTAAACCGGTTCGCGGACCCTCGCTGCTGCCCGCGAGCTGAGAATCGGACGACCTGGAGCCTGCTTTGGCGGCGACCTCAGTCGTCCACAGGCGGTCGCAGGCGGAGTCCTCAGCGGCCCGAGATGGAACCGAGTGAGTTGCTGTGCACGAGCCCTTCAAGATTGGCGTGAGTAGGCGCGCGCGCGGGCGCGCCTAGGCCTCCCCTCCAAGGCCTGTCCGTCGTTATCTGGCTGCCCTGGTCCTTGGAGATGGACCGGCGCCGCGGCACGTTCGCCGTCGGCCCGGAGAGGCCCAGGTACTGGCGCAGCTCGTCGTTGCTCAGGCGCGCGACCTGGCCTGAGGCCTTTTCGGCCCGCCGAGGTAATCGGAGCGCCGCGCGGCCGTCTACTCTTCGTGGTTCGAAAAGTCCTATATGAAAGGCTTCTGCAGGGACAGGAGGACGCCGTCGATCGCGTCGGCCTTCAGCAACGAGTCGTCGACCACGTCGTCGAGGTGGGTCAGCAACGGGTCGTCGGCCGCGTCGCCGAGGTGGGAGAAGGACGGCCAGCTGTCGTCATCCACGTCGCCGAGCCGGGAGAAGGAGGGCCAGCTGCTGAGGCTCGCGTCGTCGCCGGCCGCCGCTTGGCCCGCGGGGTCGCCGGGCCGGAGGGGCACCTGCGAGATGATGCCCGGCCGGTGGACGACGTAGGGGTGCGAGTAGCAGGCCGCGGGCTGGGGCGCGTAGGGCGGCGCGGAGGGCCGCTGGACGACGCCGCCGTCGACGTCGAGGTCGCCGCGGACCCGGTAACTTTCTTCGGGTCCCGCGACGTCGTCGTCGCTCGGGAGCGTCCAGAAGCGCGCGTAGGGCTTCATCCGGGGGCTGAACGGGTCGCCCGGCGGCGCGGCGCGGCGCGCGTGCGCCGGCGGCGGCGCGTCGGAGGGCGCGCGGTCCTGAGAGCGGCGCCGCTTCGGCGCGCCGTCGAAAAAAAGGGAAAGGGGGTCCGCGCCGCGGCGCTCGTACGGGTACGCGGGGTGGCGGGACCGCGGCGGCGCGCCGTCGAAGAACGCCGGGTGGTGCCCATCGAGGGGGCCGCGCGGCTCGCTCGTGGCGCGGCCCGCGTACTCCGGGTGGCGCGGCGGCGCCGGCGCGCTGTCGAAGATGTGCCGCGCCACGTCGTTGGGGTCGCGGCCGAGCGCCGGCGCGCCCTCGAGGGTGCGCCGCCGGGGCTCGTCGGCGGCGCGCGCGGCGCGGAGCGCCTCGGCGCCGTCGGGCCGCGGCGCGCCGCCGCGCCGCGAGTAGGGGAAGTGCTCCGCGTAATAGGCCGCGAGGCGCGGGGCGTCGTAGCCGTAGCCCGTGCCGCCGTAGGACGCCTCCGCGGGCACGGCGAAGCGCCGCGGCGTCGGGTAGTCCGCGGGCGGCGGCGGCCGGAACGGGCGGGGGGCCGGGCGCGAACGGGCGGGCCCGACGAAGCGCGCCGCGGCCTCGTCGACGAAGATCTGGACGATGCTGCTGCCCTCGAGCGCCTCGCACGCGCCGCCGCGGGTGGGCTTCTTCTCGCAGCGGACGCGCGGGCCTGCGGGCAGCTCCGGCGCCGGCGCCGGCGGCGCCTCGCCGGGCGCGTCCGGCTTCGGCGACCGGCCGCGGACGACGAGCTTGTACATGCGGCCCGTGAGGCCGTGGGAGACGAGGCGATCCTGCGACTCGTCGTAGCCGTCCTCGAGGAGCTCCTTGCGCTCCCGGGACCGGTGCGGCTTCCGCTTGCTCCGCGACATCTTGCAGACGGCGACGCCGATCGTCGGGTGCTCCTCGAGCCAGTGGACGTAGGAGTTGACCACCGACTGGAACGTCACGGGCACCGGGCGCACGAGGCCCTGGGCCGTCGCGGGCACCTGCGCCGCGCCCGGCGCCGCGAGCCGGCGCGGGCCGTCCGCCTTGGGCCGCTTCCGCACGACGTAGCACGCGGCCGCGCTCGCTTCGGCGGGCGACGCCGTGTCCCGCATGGGCAGCGCCGCGAGGCGCGCGTCGCGGCCGCGCTCGGCGCGCAGGAGCGCGAACGCCTGCGCGGGCGACAGCCAGCGGCTCCGCGCGGCCACGGCCTCGAGCGCGTCGTCGACGTCGTCCCACGGCGCGCCGGGCGCGCGCCGCGCCGCCGACACCGGCGCCGGGGCCGGGGCGGGCGGGCCCTTCTCCGCCTTCTCCGGCGCCTCGGCGGCCGTCGGGCACGCCGCCTTCTCGCAGCCCTGCTCCGCCTTCTCCGCCGCCTGCGCTTCCAGGAGCGCCCGCAGCTCCCGCCCGAGCCACCACTCGTCGCCGCCCATCCCCGCCCCTTGCAGCCCGACGGGGGGGCTGCAGGGCCCCGCCACCTGCAGCCCGACAGGGGGGCTTAGTGTCCTCCGCTTGTGCCTTCTCGAGGGATTGCCTTCTCGACTTCCAGACCAAAGGCCTAGAAGCAGTATCGACCGTCGCGAGCCTGTCGCGCACCACCGGCTACGGCTGCGAATGAGCCGTCGTTGAACAAGCACATCTATGAAGCAATGATGCAGTAATCCGTAGCTAAGAGACGGTGTATCGTGCGAGCATTTCAGCGGCCGATGATGGAATCTCCACCTTAGAGGACCCCGCGCTCCTCGAATATGCAGCGACGTGCAACGATCCCAGTGGATTTGAGGTCCGCAAACATGTGGGTGAGGCACATGAAAAGACGCGACATCCGGACGATTGCGAGGCGACGCAAACGGGCAGCCCCAGGGGGTGGAATGGGGCGGGGCAGCTTCCCCCGACCCGATTTTCGTTCCCCTTCGAGTCACAGAGCGTCGGGAATCGTTCGTTATGAGGGCGATCAGATGCCCTCGCGGCAGCTCTTCGGCTCGAGCGGATTTGATCGAGATCACCTGACCGCCTCCGGGAGGCGCGCGGCGCCGCCGGCGACACGGTGCTCACCGCGCAATGCATGAGGCGTTCGGTGCGTTAGGACCGAGACAGTGCCCTCGGGAACATCATTCCAGGGGGTGTCTCTTCGAAGTCTAACGCACAGCTCGACCCCTGGAACTAAGTTGGGCCCCTCGTCGGTCGCCCCCCACCGTTAATGGCCGTTCTCGTCATCCACGGGCTGTCCCGACGCGAACTAAGTTGCTCGCCTTCGACCGATGGTCTTTCCCGAGCGACTCGCAGCCGGGCCCGAGGCGCGGCAAGGTCCACAGACCGAGCGCCGCGCCAAGTCCTGGAACCGCTGCATCGCGCGTCCGAGCCCGGAGCGAGGCGATGCCGTGACGTAAAAACTTCACGGCTTCGCTGCTCTTTGAACCGGTCAACTTTAGCTTAGCCGGCAGTGGATCGTCGACAGCTCTTCAAGATTGGCGTGAGAGGCATCGAGAAGTGCGTCAAGCTCCTGAGTGAGCGCGCGCGCGCGGGGGGGGGCGCCTAGCCCCCCCCTCCAAGGCCTGCGCCGCCTGTCCGACTCGACGATCGCGAAACGCGAGTCGTATCTCCATCTTACCCGCCGTCAGGACGCGTGGAGCTCGATGGCCTTGTACGGGTGCCTGGGCTTGGGCGCGCCGAAGCAGCAGCAGCAGCACTCGTCGTCGTCGTCGTCGTCGTCGTCGTCCGCGCTGTCGTCGTCGTCGTAGCCGCCGTCGGAGCCGCCGTCGTCGTCCGCGGCGTGCTCCCGTGGTCGTCGTTCGACGACGGTCGTCGTCGGGCGCCGCGCCGGGACTTCTCCGCGAGGCGACGGGGCCGGGGCGGTCGTCGTCCGCGGCGTCGGATCGTTGGGATCCGGCCGGAGCTCGTGCGCCCAGGCGGACGCGCCGGTCGCCGGGTCGTAAAAGTAGTCGTAGCCCGAGTCCGGGTCCGTCGCGCGGACCCAGCCGCCGCCGCGTTCCGCGCCACCGCCCTCGCCGCGTTCCGCGCCGCCGCCCTCGCCCGCGCCGCGCCGGTCCGGCGACGGCGGCGGCTGCGCGTCGACCATGCGGAGCCGCTCGAGCTGGCCGGCCCACGTCGACGAAACCGACGCGCTCGAAGCCGGCTCCGCCGGGCGCGGCTCCACGGCGTGCAGCGGCGACGGCGTCGCTTCGCGCCCAGCCCGCCGCAATTCATCCGGGCGCGGCTCCACGGCGTGCAGCGGCGACGGCGTCGCTTCGCGCCCGGCCCGCCGCAATTCGTCCTCCAGCGCTTCGAGCATCGATTCGTCCTCGCCCAGGTCGCCGACGAGGAGGTGCCGGTTGTCGCGCAGCCACGCGAGGTCCGCGTCGGGCGCTTCGCCGGCCTCCATGCCGCGGGGCGGCGCGGGGGGCTGCCTCCAGTTCACTGCAAGCAGTTGAAGCTTCATAAGTGCCCAAAAATCGCCACTGGCCAATCATAGCAGCCGAACTGCACCGTGCGCGCCGTCCGAGGGCACGGCCGAACGCGCCGTCCGAGGCGCGCCATGGACGACGCCCTCGTCACCCGCCTCTTCGAGGAGACGACCAAGGCCCTCACGGAGGCCCCGTCGGTCGACATCCGCGAGCTCGAGCTGCCGCTGGCGCGCATCAAGCGCATCATGAAGCTCGAGGACGAGGTCCAGTCGCAGCTCGACGGCCGCAAGAACATGATGGTGAGCTCCGAGGCGCCCGTCGTCTTCGCCAAGGCCTGCGAGCTCTTCATCCGCGAGATCACGACGCGCGCCTGGACCTGCACCGAGGTGCGCCGCGCGCCGCGCGCGCGCGCCGCCGCCGCTCTCACCCCCCCCCCCCGGGGCCCGCAGGAGAACAAGCGGCGGACGCTCCAGCGCTCGGACGTGGCGACGGCCGTGGGCAAGTGCGACATGTACGACTTCCTCATCGACGTCGTGCCGCGAGACGTCGGCGGCTCGGCGAGCGACGACCCCGCGGCCGCCGCCGCCGCGGGGCCGCCCGGCGCCGCCGACGGGCTGAGCCCGGACGAGCAGGCGAAACAGATCCAGAACTACATGTGGCAGCAGCAGATCGCCGCGCACATGTTCTACGCGCAGCAGGGCGCCGGCGCGGCCGCGCCCGAGGGCGACGACTCGCGGAAGCGGAAGGCGCCCGACGACGCGGCCTCCGACTGAGCGCGCGCTCGTTCGGCGTTTTTTAAGCGGGCCGGCGCGCCCGCGTCGTCGCTTCGATCGATTAGAAGCGGCGCGGGGGCGGGGGCTATGGGGACGTCGGGGGCGGAGGGGCGGCGGCGCGCCGGCGGCGGGCTCAGTTGGACGCGAGGCCGAGGGGCTGGGCGACCATGTTGTAGACGACCTCCTTGGCGATCTTCTTGGAGATGGACTTGGCGTCGACGTCGCCGTCCCACCAGCCGTCGGTGCGCATCTGCTTGGCCGCGTTGAGGAGCGCGGTCTTGACCGCGTCGTACTGCGCGAGCGTGAAGTCGAGGCTGAAGAGGCAGCGGCCCGTGCCGACCCACGACAGCGCGAGGCCCTCCGCGCGGAGGTAGTACTGGAACATCCAGTGGTAGCGGCCCGGCTGCGTGAAGAGCACGGTCCAGACCGTCGTGAGGTTGTCGACGCGCATGGGCAGGTTCTCTGCGGCCAGGGCGACGTTGACGTCGTGGACCCACGCGTCGGTCCGAGCCGTCGCGTCCGCGTAGGCGGCGATCGTCGCCGGCGTCTGGACCCAGGCCAGGAACTCGGCCATGGTCGCGAGGGTCAGCGGCGCCGCGGAGAAGGTGCCGATGACGTAGGCGACGCGGACGGGCTTCGCCTCGTCGAAGCGCTTCATGAGCCGCGCGGGCCCGCAGACGACGCCGTTGGCCAGGCCGCCGCCCAACGTCTTGCCGTAGACGACGACGTCGGCGTCGACGCCGTAGTACTCCTGGGCGCCGCCGGGCGCCATGCGGAAGCCCGTGTAGACCTCGTCGAAGAGCAGGGGCACGTCGCTCGCGTTGCAGACCTTCTTGAGCTGGTGGAGCCAGGCGCGGTAGGCGTTGCCCTTCTCCGCCGTGGACCGCACCTTGGCGTCCAGGAGCACGAGATCGCTCGGCGGCGGCGACCCCGGGTTGAGGCCCTGGAGCGGGCTCACGCAGACGCACGCGATCTCGTCCGCGCGCGCGGCGATGCAGCGGAGCGCGGCCGGGCTCATGTCGTTGAGGTAGAGCACGTCCGAATTGGCGCGCTCGCTGCCCGGGCCGGGCTGGACGCCGTCCCACCAGCCGTGGTACGCGCCCGCGAACTGCACGATCAACTTCCGGCCCGTGTTGAAGCGGCAGAGCCGCACGGCGCACATGACGGCCTCCGTGCCCGACATGTGGAAGCTCACCTCCTCCTTGTTCGCGATCTTCTTCAGCGCCGGGAGCACGTCGGAGATGATCGGGTGCACGGGGCCGAGCACGTTCGGGCCGAGGTCCTTGACGCGGCTCCACGCGCGGTCCACGAAGCCCTTGTAGGCGTCGTAGCCGCAGACGTTGACGCCGTAGGAGCCGGACACGTCGATGGCCCGCCCGCCGTCGACGTCGACGAGCACCGGGCCCTCGGACGACTGCGTGATGGAGGCGACGCGGTAGCGGGCCCGCGTCTCCTTCTGGAACTGGAAGGGCACGCGGTTCGTGTCCGTGAAGCGGATGTCGCTCAGGCCCGCGACGAGCGTGTCGTTGAGCTGCTTCGCCTTGGCGCCCATGAGCGCGTCGAAGCGCTGCGCGAGCGCCTACGCGCGAGAGGTTCGCGGCGAATCTCGAAAAAGTTTCCGCGCGAGGACGCGGCGGAAGCGGACGTTGGCGCCCTTCTCGCGGCGCGCGGCGATGGCGTCGCTGCAGCCGTCGGAGTTGAAGTAGGCCTTGCCCGTGAACGAGTAGGACCGGAGCAGCGGCGCCGAGAGGCGGCTTCCGTAGGGGATCGGCGACATGCACATCAGCGTCAGCACCTGCGGCGGAGCGCGCGGTTCCGGCCACCGGTCGATGGATGGCGGCGCGCGTCCGAAAGCACGGGTACGTCCGGGCGGCGCCGACGCGGCCGCGCGGCCGCCGGGGGCCGCGGCGACCATCGCCGGCGCCTGCTTGTGTGCGACGCCGGTGTGTGCGCGGCGGTAGACGTAGCGCAGGGCGCAGTAGCTCGCGTAGGCCGCGGCGACCACCGTCGCCGCGGCCTGCGGCGTCGTCATGCCGGCGACGAGCGCAGAAATCTCGAGCATCGCGCTCAGCGGCAAATTTGAGCGCGCCAGCTCGAGCCGTCGAAGAGCAAAGCAGGCTGGCGTGGACTGCTCGTTGAACAGATGCTGAACTCAGTTTTGCCTCAGCATGAGCATGATGAGCATGGCCTCGAGGCTGGCGCTGCCGGCGCTGCGCCAGCCAGGTGTTATGGCCTCTTCGCACCAGCCGGCGCTGTCGGCGCTGCGCCAGCCGGGCCTGCTGCGCCATCCGCAGCTACCGCAGCGCCGCGGCATCGTCGCCGAAGCGGCGCAGCTCATGTGCGCCGCGCAGGAAGCGACCCAGCTGCCCTGGTGGGCGACGATCACCACGACAACAATCGCCGCGCGGCTCGCGCTGACGCCAACAACGGTCCTCGCGCGGCGCGCGGGGCGGCGGCTCGCCGTCGCGGCGCCGCACGCGAGACGGCTCACGCAGCTCGCCGTCGAGAGCATCAAGGCGAACCCCGCGGGGAGAGTCGAAGCGGCTCGCCTCTACGCCACGGGCCTCCACGGCCTCCTGAGGCTCCACCGCGCGAACCCGCTGCTCGTCGCCCTGCCGCCCGTCGCGACGCTGCCGACGCTGGTGACGCTGGCGCTCGCCGTGCGCGAGCTGCCGCCGGCGGCGGGCGGCGCGTACGCGGCGGGCGGCGCGCTGTGGTTTCCGGATCTCGCAGCGAGCGACCCGACGCTCGTCCTCCCGGCGCTCGCCGTCGGCGCGGCCTACGCGAACCTCGAGCGCGCCCTCGGCGGGCGGCCGCCGGCGGACGCGCCCGCGGCGGAGGACGCGCCGGCGGAGCCGCGCGGCGACCGGCGACGGAAGCGGCGCCGCGGCCGCGCGCCGGCCGCCGCGGACGCGGCGGCGCCGCCGCCGCGACGGGGCCCGTCGCTCGCGGCCGTCGCGAAGAACGTCGGCCAGCTCGCGCTCATCGCCGCGGTGCCGCTGACGGCGCAGCTGCCCGCGGGCTTCTGCGTGTTTTGGCTCTCGTCGACGGCGTTCACGGCGACCCAGGGCGAGGTGCTCCGCCGCCTCGACGCGGCGCCGGTGCGCCCCCCGTAGCTATGGGCTTAGGGCTTCTTCTTCTCGACGAGGGCCATCTGGCGCTTCGTCGGCCGCGTGATCGCGAAGTCGCGGAAGTAGGACCCGTCCTCGTCGCGGTCGCCGCGGTCGCCGCGGTCGCGCTTCGCGCCGGACTCGTCGCTTCCGCGGGCCCGGCTCTTGCGGCCCTGGGACCCGCGGACGCTGCCGCGCACGAGCGTCGCCGCGAAGGCCTCGGAGACGCCGAGGCGCGCGACGACGACGCGGAGCGCGTCCGCGGGGACGACGCCGCACCTGGGCCGAAATCAAATCTGCAACCCGACTTCAATGTGAGCGCATTTGACAGTTTCGACGCGAGGTTTTCTGAGAGCAATCGATTCGTCCAAGAATCAGCCGAATCGACTCCGATTTGACCGAGCTCGAGAGGTTTGAAGTTTGGCTGGAATAACCCAAACCAGCGGTTGATTTCGGCACGACGCCGCACTCGAGCATGGCCGCGTACCAGAGGTGGGAGTCGCGCACGGACGTGTGCTCGCCCGTCGCCGGCGGCGACGTCTCGGGGCGGTTGAGCTTCGTCGTGCGCCGGCGCCGCGGCGCGGGCGAGCCGCCGGCGGCCGCGGCCGCCGCGGCCTCGCGCGGCGACGGCGGCGGCGCGCCGCCCGTCGCCGTCGCGAAGGGCCGCCCGCCGACGGCGTCCTCGTCGCCCGAGGACTCGTCGCCGCGGCCGAGGACGAGGGCCTCGCCCGGCGCCAGGCCCGCGGCGGTCGTCATCGCGGCGCGCTCGTCGTCGGCCGTGCTTCCGGTCCGCACGGCGTCGCGCCGCGCGGCGAGCTCCAGCCCCTCGGCCACGGCGGCGGCGAACGCCTCGCGCGTGCAGCCCGCGTCCAGATTGAAGGCGCCGCGCCGCGCCGCGCGCCAGGACCGGAGGGTCTTCAAACCTAAATCGAAGGGCACGACGCGCAACGAGTCGACCTCCGCGGCGACGCCCCGCCCGACGAAGAGCACGCGCACGTCGCGGCCCGTGAGCGTGCCGCGCCGCGGCACGGCCTCGGACACGGCGCAGGACTCGCCGTCGAGCGCGAGCACGCGACCGGGCCACCAGGGGTAGTGCTCGAACTTTGCGAAGACGACGTCGCCCACGCTGACGACGCCGTACTCCCGCGGGTCCGCGCAGTCCGGGCAGGCCCAGTCGTCGGGCACGGTTTCGAGCCTGGGCTCGCAGCACCCGAGGTGCCACCAGCGGCCGCAGTCCGCGTCGCACTCGATCAAGTTGTCCTCGTCGCCGCCGCTCTCGCAGCGCACGCAGATGATGTCGCCGAGGCTGTCCTCCTCGGGCGACTCGCCGCCGGCGTCGGAGGAAGGCGCCGCCGTCGACGGCGCGGCGCTCATGGCGATGTTGTGGGTGTCTGGCGGTCGCGGTGGTCGTGTGGCAGCGCTCTCCGGCGCGTCGGACGAGCTTTGCCAGAGGGCTTGACCACGGCAGGATCCTGAACCTTTCGGCTCGAGTGCAACATCACTACGGTGCACTGCGCTCTCGGCCTGCGGGGCAGCCCGCCCGGAGGATGGCGCCCTAGTTCCGCGCGTGGAAGGACCCCATGGTCGCGCCCGGCGACGTCTACGAGGCGACGATCGAGAAGTCGGCCGACGGCAAGCTCGGCCTGACGATCAGAAGGGCCCAGGTCGACGGCGGCCAGTGCCTCGTCGTCTCCAACGTCGCCGACGACGGCCCCGCGGCGGCCGCGGGCGTGCACAAGGGCTCGCTCGTGCTGGAGGTGAACGGCGAGGCCGTCGTTTTTGCTGGGTCCGACCCGTTCTCCGTGCTGGGCGTGGCGCCGGACGAGGACGCCGCGGGCGTCCGAAGGGCGTGGCGCGAGAAGGTGCTCTTGCTGCACCCGGACAAGGGCGGCGACGCGGCGTCCTGGCACACGATCAAGGCGGCCTACGAGGTTTTGAGAGACGAGCGGTCGCGGAAGCGGGCGAGCACCTGTAGAGTGGGTGCCGTCGCGAACTGGGATCTGGCCGTACGTTTGATCGCCGCGACGTCCAGCGTGCGCGTGAAGCTCCTCTTACCGCCCCTCTGCGCGCCGACGCCGGCGTCCGTGGACGTGGACTCGGACCTGACGGCGTCGCCGACGAAGCCGCGGAAGGGCACGTTGGACGAGGGCCTCTCCGACGCGGCGTCGAGTTCAGAGCCGTCGCGCCGCGGCGACGAGGGCCTCGACGACGCGGAGGAGTCCTCCGAGCCGTCGCCGCCGGCGACGCCGCCGCCGACGCGGCGCCTCGCGTCGCCGAAGCGGACGCCGCCGTCGGGGGAGTTCGGCTTCGACGACGCGCCGCCGATCGACCGGCGCGACGGCGACGTGTCCTGGCACCGCGTCTTCGACGCGTCGCCCGAGCACGACGACGGCGTTTCCGGGGCGCCCTTCGCGTGCCTGTCGACGGCGCTCGCGGCCTGCTACGGCGGCGAGGTCGTCGAGGGCGAGGACCGGCCCGTGGAGTACGTCGACGAGCGGCCGCTCGCGCCCCCGGCGGCGCCGGACGCGTGGCGCGCGGCGATCCTCGCGGACCGCGGCGAGGGGCCGAAACCGAAGACGATCCACGTGGACGTGGCGCGGTCCGCGTCGCCCGACGCGTCGCCGGCCGCGTCCCCGCCGTCGATCCCGCGCTTCACGTCGCCGGGGCCGCTGCGGTGCCTCCTGGCGAACGCGGCGCAGCTCGAGGCGTCGCTCGCGACCCAGGCCGAGGCGACGGCCCAGGCCGCGCGGAGCGCGGAACACGCCGCGGCGTCGGCGGACGCCAATGCCGCGGCCGCGCGCCGCGCCTGCGACGAGGCGCGCGCGCGCCTCGGCGACGTGCGGCGCCTCGCGGCGGACGCGCGGCGCCGCGGCGCCGGCGCGCCCTGGTCCGCGACGGACGACGCGGTCCTCGAGCTGTCCGCGCGCGTCCGCCGCGCGTCCGCGTCCGCGTAATTGAGGTTCAATCCCGAGTTGAAGCATGTCCCGGGATATGTGAGCACGCCAACGTTACGCCCTAGGCCCGCTTCCCGTTGGGCGGCAGCCCGAGCTTCTTGCGCACGTCGAGGAGGCACCGCTTGATCTCCTTGTTGTAGGGCTCGTCCTTGAGGCACGCGACGAGGTCCTTCTCCGCGTCGCGGAGGCGCCGGAGGCCGATGTTCGCGGACGCGAGGCGGAAGCGCGCCTTGACGTTGTGCGCGTCGAGCTCGACGGCGTGGGCCGCCTCGTACTTCGCGTCCTTGAACTGGTGGAGCTTGAGGTGGCACATGGCCTGGTTCGACGCGGCCGCGGCCTCGATGCCTTTCAACTTGCGCATCTCGTACTCGGAAGCCGTCGCGAGCGTGTCGTCCTCGGGCATCTTGCCCGTGAAGGGGTCCTTGAAGAGCTTCTCGTTCATCGTGACGCACTTGCAGCAGTCCTGGGTCCGCTTGTAGCGCCGCGCGGCCTGCGCCCAGTTCTTCTTCGCCGCCTGCGCGTTGCCGCTCTCCTTGGACTCCTCGGCGAGCTCGATGATCTCCCGGGGCATGGTCAGGTCCCAGGGGGCCTTCTCCTTGTCGTAGGAGATCAGTTGGAGGTGCGCGTCCAGGTTCACGCCGACGGCGTCCGCGGGCACGGCGTCGTGGTCGCCGTAGCCGTAGTCCGCGCGGATCTCGACGTCGGCGATCTCCCCCACGCGCATGGACTTGACGGCCTCGTCCAAACCCGGGCACAGCGTCACGCGCGGCAATTCCTTCTCGTCGAACCAGCCGCCCGCGACGTCGAAGCCGGACTCGTCGTAGGCCGACGACCCGTCGCCCAACAACTTCATGATCTCGCCGAAGCGGGCGTCGCGGAGCTTCCACCTGGGCAGGAAAAGGGTGCGAAATTCCCAACTTCAAAGGCTCCTATCTCGGTCGTTTTCCACTCGTTTCGGCTGATTTTTGGACGAGCGATCATCTCTCTGAGCGCTCTCGAAGCGTGGGTGCTGTTTTTGAAACGCGCGCGCGCGGAACACTCACGTTGAAGCGACGTTGAATCACCATTTTCCTGCCCTGGCTTCCACGTCGCGTAGGAGTTGTCGAAGTCGTCGCGATCGCCGAGCACGGCGACGACGACGTCCGGCGCATCGCTGAGCGACACGTGGCCCTGCACGCGGACGCGGTCGAACTCGTCGGGCGGGTCGCTCTTCGTGTGGTGGATGGCCTTCATGATGCGCTTCACGACGGCGCCCTTCTTGTCGCGGACGACGTCGACGGACTCGACCCAGCACTTCATCTTCACCTCGTAGACGATGCGGTCGCGCGGCCGCAGGCCGAGGTCGGGCAGCCCCCGGACGCCGTGGCAGTCCGCGTACATGGTGAAGCGCGCGCGCTCGCCCCGGCGCATGGTCTCGAGGCCGAGGCGCAGGCCCACGGGCGTCCCGTGCTCCGCGTCCTCCGCGAGCCACTCCGCGTCGTCGTCCTCGTCCAACGGCTCGACGGTGCCGTCGTAGGGCAGCCGCAGCTTGTAGCTATAGTAGATGTCGCAGCGCTTGTTCGGCAGGGAGAAGACGTCCGTGCCGCCCTCGCCCTCGTGGACGACGTGCTTGAGCACGGAGCCGTCGCGCTTCTCGGAGACGTCCGCCTTCTTCGTGAAGCTCAGCAGCTCGAGCTTGAAGAGCACCGTGGCGTTGCCCGGGATGTCCGGCGGCGAGCCCATCTTGCCGTAGGCGCGGTGCGGCTTGATCGTCACGTCCGCGACCTGCGGCGGCGCGCGGACGTCCCGACGTCGCTCGGTTCCCGCTCGCTTCGGCTCGTTTTTGGACGAGCGACGATCTCTCGGAGCGCTCTCGACGCGTGGATTGTCCGGAACGCGCGCGCGCGCGGCACGCTCGCGTCGAAGCGAACCGCCCCTGGTTCGCCGCGCGGGCCGCGGCCTCGCCCTGGTACATGGTCTCCAGAGCGTCGGACCAGCCCTTGATGTCGTCGTCGGAGCCGAGCGTGACGAGGTAGTTGCGGTGGCACATCTTCTCGCTGCGCATGCGCTCGTCGTCCCAGCCCAGCACGTAGCCCTCGTAGGCGATCTTGCACTGGTCGCCGGTCTCCGGGTGGCCGTACTCGACCTCGACGTCCGGCGCCTCCTTGAGGATCTTCTTCATGACGGCGCCCGTGCCGAGGACGTCGATGGCGTCCAAATCGTCGTCGTCCATCTCGATGACGTCGTCGCCGCAGTCGAGGTCGCGGGGCGCCATGGCAGGCGACTTCGGCGTGTGAGGCTGTGAGGCCGCGGCATCACGGGCTGCTTCGACAGCAACGACGCACCGCTGCACTTGCAGGCAAGAGCGTCGATAGGTTGAAGCGGAAGGCCTCGACGCGTCCCCTCGTCGCGCCGCAGACAACATGCTCCGAACCCTCGCGCTCGCGGCGACGGTCGCCGCCTGCGCCGCCCTCGCGCCCGCGCGGAGCGCGCCGCCGCGGCACGCCGCCCTGCGCGCCGAGGGCCTCCACGGCGACCAGTCCTGCTTCCTGCCCCTGCAGCAGCTCGACGACCTGAGCCGCTGGCCGCGCCTGCTGCGCGTCGCGGGCGTCTACCCGGGCCTCACGGCCGACGAGGTCGCCGCGCCGCCGCCGCCCGCGCCCGCGCCCGAGGCGGGCAGCTGGAACTACGAGTTTCCCGACGCGCACGGCGCGGACTACGGCGTCGTCGCCGTGCCGGGGAGCGACATCGTCCACGGCCTCGCGGACCCCGTCGCCGTCATCGCGTCCTCCGGGTCGCTGGGGCTCATGATCCCGGAGAAGGAGGTGCTGCTCGTGCTCGACCGCGGCGACACGTGGTACGAGGAGCGCCAGTTCTTCGCCTACGCGGACGGCGCGGGAAACGTCTCCATCCGCCGCATGGACGGCGGCTACGGCGAGGACGCGCCCGACGGCTACACCATCGCGGGCCGCGTCGGCGTCATCAACCTGCCCTACGACGCCGCGACGATGGCGTCCAGCGGCACGTGGCTCGAGGACGGCGGCGCGGACATGTAGGTCGGTAGGGTCGGCGCGGCGGATGGTCGCGACTAAGGCGCCCACCGGTCCGGAGGAGAGGGGGGGGCGTACTAGTACTAGTACGCGGCGGCGAGGAGGGGCACGGCGTACGAGTACCCGGCCGCGGCGGCGGCGAAGCGCGCGGCGGCCGGCGACGCCCCTCGGTTTGAGGAGGGGTCGGGGCGTGGCGACTCTGGAGCGTCGCGTGCGCCCCCTGTACGATGCACCGCCCGGAGCGCTCCGCGCGCGGGGCGCGCCGCGGTTTTTTAGCCGCTGCAACCGAATGGCACGCTGCCAATCAGCATCGCTGTCGACACGGCCGATCAGCCTCGTCATTGCAGCACGCCAGGATCGCAACGATGCTCCGCGCCGCCCTCACGACGTCCGCGCGCCTGCGCTCCGCCGCGCGCCGCGCGAAGACCACGGACGTGGCCCTCGTCGGCTGCGGCATGCCCGGCCGGGGCATGGGCTGGTACCACGCGAAGCAGATCCTCGACGGCGAGGTGCCGAGCGCGAAGCTCACGGACGTCGTCGAGCCCTGGTTCCTCGGCGGCGGCGCCGACGGGCCCGGCGGCGCCGAGTTCGCCGCCTTCAAGCGGGAATACGAGGGCAGCGTGCGCTTCCACAGCTCCATCGCGGACATGCCCGAGCCCGACGGCCCGAAGATGGCCATGGTGTGCACGCGCACGGCGGACATGCCCGGCTTCGTCGAGGAGATCGTCGCCAACGGCTGCTCCCACGTCTTCCTCGAGAAGCCCGGCGCGCCCACGGTCGGCGAGCTCGAGGATTTGCGCGACGGCTGCAAGGCCGCGGGCGTCGAGGTCTTCATGGGCTTCAACAAGAACGTCACGGCCTACGTGACCAAGGGCCGCGAGGCTTTGGCCAAGTGCCCCGGCGGCGAGTTCACCCTCGTGCACCACAACGCCTACACGGCCGACGAGCTGCCCGAGTGCTTCGAGCGCAACGCGGAGGGCATGCTGAAGAACATGGCGATCCACGAATTGGCGCTGCTCGTGACCTTCTTCGGCGTCACGTCGGACACGCTCGGCGACGTCGTCGCCGACAAGGCCTACTCGTCCTGCGAGACGCGCGTCGGCCCGTCGTCGGGAAACGAGTTCACGGACTTCTCGCGCATCGGCTTCACGATCACGACCAAGGAGGGCGCCAAGGTCTCCGTCTACGCGGACCGCTGCGGCCTCGAGATGCCCGGCGGCGCCATGGCCGACGGCGGCATGATGTACTCGAGCGTCTCCAAGCTCGGCATCGTCCAGAGCCGCGACATCATGCCCGACAAGGAATTGGAGGACGTCGTCGCGGCGCGCGCCAAGGCGTTCCCGGACTACATGCCCTACTTCCACCTCCAGCACGACGACTACATCACGCTCAAGGAGCGCTGCTGCGCCCACATCGCCAACGGCGCCGCCGGCGCGCCCGAGGGCATCGCCACGGTCCAGGTCGCCTGCGACACGCTCAAGCTCGCGGAGACGCTCAAGCCCCTCCTCGAGAAGCAGCTCCTCTGAGCGCGCGGCCGCCAAGCGCCGGGCCGCCGACCCCGCCAGGTCGCCCCCTCTAACTCAAGTATCCTGTGCGTCTCGCCCGTGCGTTCTCGTGGCGTCGCGATCGTGTCGCGGCGCCGATCCGGACTCGGAGTCCGCGCCGCGACGGCACGCGCCGACGCCCGTACGCCGCTGCGCAGGGAAAAAAGCACCTGGTCGCTTGCGACCGCTCCCACCGCTCGGACCCGTCGGGGCCGGCGTGGAAGACGGCCTGGCCTTCGCGTTATCAGTGCAATTTCAAGTGGCTGCAACCTCGTTCAACATGCCAACCCCCCGGCTACGCCTCCGTCTGAGCCTCCGGGCGGGGTCTTCGGGTGCGCACCCCCTTCAATAACTAGTCCAACATGCCGCAGAGCCGCGCGCGTCACCACCGATCGCGATGTCCGCCATCGGCAAGTGCTACATGGCGCCGGTCGCGCTGCTCCTGCTCGCCATTTCGGCGTCGGCCCGGCTCGACGCGCCGCGGCTCCGGTCGGCGCCCAGGAGCCTCGCGCCCCGCGGCCGGCCCATCGCCGGCGGCGCGGACGCGGCGACAACGACGGCACCCCCCGCCGACGGCGACGCCACCGCCGTCTTCGCGCCGCTGCCGTCGGCGAACGAGAGCGCCGTCGCGCACACCTGGACGCCCGCGGAGACGCTGAAGCGCTACGGCACGAAGCTCGACGAGGGCCTGAGCGCCGCGGAGGCCGCGGCGCGGCGGTCCGTCTTCGGCGCGAACGTGTTAGTGGCCGCCGCGCGGAAGACGCGGTGGGCCATGCTCTGCTCCCAGTTCGAGGACCGGCTCGTGCAGATCCTCGTCGTCGTCGCCATCTTCTCCGGCGTGCTCGGCGTCGTCGACGCGGAGGATCCGACGGCGTGGGTCGACCCCGTCGTCATCTGCCTCATCCTGCTGAGCAACGCGGCCGTCGGCGTCTGGCAGGAGTCGTCGGCCGACGGGGCCCTCGACGCGTTGAAGAAGCTCCAGCCGGACCGCTGCTGCTGCCGGCGCCGCGGCGCCTGGGACGGCGAGGTGCCCGCGAGCGATTTAGCGCCGGGCGACGTCGTGTATTTGCGCGTGGGCGACAAGGTGCCCGCGGACGTGCGGCTACTACAGTTAAGAACGTCGACCTTCGCGACGGACGAGGCGGCGCTGACGGGCGAGTCCTACACGGTCATGAAAAGCGTCGACGCCGTCGACGACCCGGACTGCCCTCTGGGGACCCGGACCTCGATGGCGTTCGCGGGCACGGTCGTCACGGGCGGCCACGCGATCGGCGTCGTCGCGGCGACGGGCATGGCCACGCAGATCGGCCGCATCCAGGCGGGCGTCACGGCGGCGGCGGCGGACCAGCAGAAGACGCCCCTGTCGCAGAAGCTCGACGAGTTCGGCCACCAGCTGACGCTGATCATCGGTTCGGTCTGCGCGCTCACGTTCGGCGCGTCCGTCCCGCGCTTCGACTCGCCCATCTTCGGCTCCAAGCTGCGGGGCGCCATGCACTACGCCAAGGGCGCCGTCGCTCTGGGCGTCGCGGCGATCCCGGAGGGGCTGCCGGCGGTGATCACGCTCTGCCTATCGTTGGGCACGCGGCGCATGGCGCAGCGTCGCGTCGTCGTGCGGCGCCTGCCGTCCGTAGAAACACTCGGCTGCACGTCCGTGATCTGCTCCGACAAGACGGGCACGCTCACGACGAACCAGATGACGGCCGTGTCCCTGCTCCTGCCCGCGGAGCGGGGGTCCTTCGAGGAATTGGAGGTCACGGGCCTGTCGTACGACCCGACGGACGGCGAGGTCGTGGGCAGGCCGGATTTGGCCGAGTCCCACGCGGCGGCCTTCGCGGCGGCGGCGGTCTGCGCGCTCTGCAACGACGCGCAACTCGCCAAGGATCCCAAGACGGGGCAGTTTGTGCGCGTGGGCGAACCGACGGAGGCCGCGCTCAAGGTCCTCTGCGAGAAGCTCGGCGCGCCGACGTCCCTCGACGCGTCGCCGGAGGCGAAGCAGGCCGGGCCCTGGCACCGCGCGTCCCTGGCCTGGGCCGGGGCCTACGAGCGCACGGCGACGCTCGAGTTCGACCGGGGGCGCAAGTCCATGTCCGTGGTCTGCAGGCGGCACGGGTCCTACGCGCGCCTCTTCGTCAAGGGCGCGCCGGACAGCGTCCTCGCGCGCTGCTCGCGCGTCCTCGACCCGACGACGGGCAGCCCGCGGAAGCTCGAGGACGGCGAGCGCGCGGAGCTCGCGGCCAGGGTCACGGCCATGGCCGGCCGGCCGCTGCGCTGCTTAGCGTTGGCCTACACGGACGACCTGCCGCCGGAGCTCCGGGCCTACGAGGGCTCGGACGAGGACGCGGACCTGCCCGCGTGCCTGGCGACGGCGGACGACCACGAAAAGCTCGAGAGCGACCTCGTGCTCGCGGGCGTCGTCGGCATCCGCGACCCGCCGCGGCCGGAGTGCGCCGCGGCCATCGCCAAGTGCAAGGCCGCGGGCGTGCGCGTCTTCATGATCACGGGCGACTCGCGGGAGACGGCCGTCGCCATCGGGCGGGAGCTGGGCATCCTCGACGGCGACGGCGACGGCCGCGCCTGGGAGGGCAACGCGTTCTTCGCCGACGACTCCGAGGAGGCCGAGGCCCAACGCGCGGCGACGCTCGCGCCGGAGCGGGGCAACGGCGTCTTCTGCCGCACGGCGCCCGCGGACAAGCAGCGCATCATCAAATTGTTGAGCGACGCCCACGGCGACGTCACGGCCATGACGGGCGACGGCGTCAACGACGCGCCGGCGCTCCAGCAGGCGTCGATCGGCATCGCGATGGGCATCACGGGCACGGAGGTCGCCAAGCAGGCCGCGGACATGGTCCTCATGGACGACGACTTCGCGACCATCGTCGCGGCCGTCGAGGAGGGCCGCGCGATCTACAAGAACATGCAGGCCTTCGTGTGCTTCCTCCTGAGCTGCAACTTCGGCGAGGTCGCGACGATCTTCGGCGCGACGCTCATGGGTATTCCGGATGTGCTCACGCCGCTCCAGCTGCTCTGGGTGAACCTCGTCACCGACGGCCCGCCGGCGACGGCGCTGGGCTTCAACCCGCCGGACCCGGACGCGATGACGCGGCCGCCGCGCGACTCGGCCGCGCCGATCCTCACGCCGTGGCTCCTCTGCCGCTACGCGGTCACGGGCGCCTACGTGGGCTTCGCGACGATCCAGATCTTCCTGAACCACTTCAAGGACCACGGCGTGTCGCGGCGCCAGCTCGCGCGGTGGGCGTCGTGCGACGTCGACGACGCCGCGTGGGCGACCTTCGCGCCGGTGCTGCCGCCGAACTCCCACGCGAACCCCTGCGCGGCGGCCTTCGGGACGGGCAGCCTGCTCAAGGCCAAGGCGCAGACCCTGAGCCTGTCGACGCTCGTGACCATGGAGATGCTCAAGGCGCTGAGCGCGGTGTCGCTCGACCACAGCCTGCTCCGCGTGACGCCGCTCGCGAACAAGTGGCTCCTCGCGGGCGTCGCGCTGCCGACGCTGCTCCACCTGGGCCTGCTCTACGTGCCCCAGCTCTGCGCCGTCTTCGGCCTCGAGGCCCTGTCCTGGGCCGAGTGGGCGACGGTGCTCAAGTTCGCCGCGCCCATCCTGCTCGTCGAGGAGCTCACGAAGGCCGTCGGCCGCCACCTCGAGGCCAAGGCGCTCCGGGAGGCCCGGGCGAAGCCGGAAAAGTAAGTTCAAAGCGCCTTACTTCGTCTGGTCGGCGCCGAGGACGGGCCCGTCCTCCGGCGACCGGTCCCGCGTGCACGCGCACAGCGCGGCGCACAGGCCGAAGAGCCCCGCGATGATGGCGACGACCGTGGCGCCGTTGGCCGCGTCGTAGACCTGGAGGAAGGCGATGGAGCCGATGACCGTCGCGCCCGTGGACAGCGAGTAGACCGCGCCCTGGATGCGGCCCTGCTCCTCGTAGGGCACCTCGGCCGCGATGGAGCCCACGAGGAGCGGCAGCGGCGCGAAGGCGACGCAGAACACGTTGACGAGGACGAAGAGGAGCCAGGTCTCCGCCGCCGTCGCCCGCTGGAGCGTCGCGACGAGCGCGGCGCCCGCCGTGCCCACGGCGAACGCGCACGCGTAGCTCCGGCAGTAGCCGACGACGGGCACCGCGTAGGACACGATGAAGAGGGACACGACGGGCCCGACGATGATGGAGTTGAAGTACATGGACGTGATCTGGACGGACCCGAACTTGAAGTGGTCCTCGAGCCAGTACAAAATGATCGACGACACGCCGTAGAGCCCCAAATTCCCGACGAAGTACGTGCAGACGAGGGCCCGCACGCGGTGCGAGTTGCCGCAGAGGAAGCGCAGCGACGTCATGGGGTTGAGCACGTTCTTCGTCGTCGCGCGCGAGGGCACGCCGCAGCAGCGCCGCGCGGGCGGCGCGTCCTCGAGCGACTCCGGCAGCGCGTACGCCAGCCAGAGGTCCGCGGGCAGGAGCACGACGCCCACGCACGCGAAGGCCAGCCGCACGCCGATGGACAGCATCAGCGTCTCGCCGAGCCAGACGCCCAGGAGCAGCCCGAAGATGGAGTAGACGTTGAGCACGGACAGCTCGCGCGTTAAAAGTAACGGCAAATCGACGGAAGACGCGCCGCCCTTGAACGCGTGGCCGTACAGGAGCCGCGACGGCCACCAGTCCCGGGGCCCGCCAAAGTCCAGGTCCTCGCAGAAGTCCTTGGACCCCCGCGCGCCGTTGCGCTTCGCGGCGACGACCGCGTCGACGATGATCGACTTGCAGACGTTGTACGTGCAGTCGAGCGTGCCGATGCACGCGGCGCCCAGCAGCACGGCCGTCGGCGTCCGCGCCGCGGCCATGAAGGGGAAGGCCAGCGTGTCCGTTAGCGCGCCGATGAGCAAAATGGGCCGCCGGCCCGCGAGGTCCGTCACGGAGCCGAGGACGGGCGCCGTGAGGAAGTTGCAGCTGCACCAGACGATCATGTAGTACGTGCTCAGCCCCACGGCCTTCTCGTCGTCGTCCGTGCCGTAGATGATCTCCGTCAAAAAGTAGGAGCTCAGCGTGCCGTACATGCCGTAGGAGATGTCGAGCGCGAAGATCCACGCCTGGGCGAGGCGCCGCGACGTCGCGATCTTCGTCGCGCGCTCCCGGGACGTCTTCTGCTCCAGCTCCTCGACGTCGAGGAGCAGCGTCTCCTTCTCGAGGTCGCTCCCCTCGAGCTTCTTCGACTTGGCCATCGCGGATGTTGCTGGGATCCCGTCTTACGCGATCATCGTCGTGCGGGCTGCCCTCTCCTCGGGAGCACGCACGGCACGCAAAACATCGCTGCGGTGGTGCCGCAAAGGAGACGCTAGCGATCGCAATAGCCGAAGCCGCCCGCGCCGCACCACCAACAACGAAGATGACGGACGACGCCGACGTCAAGGCCAAGGTGCTGCGCCAGGTCGAGTACTACTTCTCCGACGACAGCTTCCCCTTCGACGACTACATGAAGGGCAAGTGCGACGGCGAGGGCTACGTGCCCCTCGCCGAGGTCTGTTCCTTCGCGAAGATGAAGGCCTACACGACGGACGTCGACGTCGTCAAGGCGGCGCTCGCCGACAGCGACGCCGTCGTCCTCAACGACGACGGCACGAAGCTCAAGCGCGTGTACCCGTGCCCCGACGAGGACCCGGCCAAGGCGACGACGGTCCACTGCTCCGGCTTCGCGACGCTCGAGGGCAAGGAGGCCATGGAGGCGTCCATCGCCGCGGCCATGAAGAAGCACGGCGCCGTCGCGGCCGTGCGCGCCCTGCGGAACCTCGCCCAGGAGGCGCGCGCCTACGACGGCTCCGCGCTCGTGACCTTCGAGGACGAGGCCGCCGTCGCTTCCGCCGTCGCGTGCACGGGGGCCGTCATGGGCGGGCGGAAGATCACGATCTACGCGTTGACGGACTGGTTCGACCGCATGCGCAAGAAGCGCGACGCGATGAAGAAGAAGAAGCAGCAGAAGGAGGAGGACAAGAAGAACGGCGTCGTCCGCGCCGTCGAGCACACGCCCAAGGCCGCCGTGCTCGGCTGCGTGCTCAAGTTCGAGGGCCTCGACGCCGTGCCGGAGGCGAGCCGCGAGATGCTCCGGTCCGCGTGCGAGGTCGGCGACATCAAGGTCGCCTACGTCGAGTTCGAGCCAGGGCAGCAAAAGAGAGCGAAATTCCCAACTTCAAAGGCTCATATCTCGGCCGTTTTCCACTCGTTTCGGCTGATTTTTGGACGAGCGATCATCTCTCGGAACGGTCTCGAAGCGCGGATGCTTTTTCCGGAACGCGCGCGCGCGGAACACTCACGTTGAAGCGACGTTGAATCACCCTTTTGCTGCCCAGGTTCGAGCGCGGCCAGGCCGAGGGCTTCGTACGCCTCGCGGAGCCCAAGGCCGCGGAGCTCGTCGCGAAGATCGCCGCGGACGGCAAGGCGACGCTCGGCGGCGTCGACGCGGCCGTCGCCGTGCTCGAGGGCGACGCGGAGACGGAGTACCACGACCGCGCGGCGGAGGCGGCCAAGGCCGCGCGGAAGCGCAAGGGCGGCGGCGGCAAGGGCGGCTACCGCCGCAAGAAGCACCGCTCCTAGGGCGGCGAGTAACGGGGTTCCGGTGTGTGGCGACCTCCGGAGCGTGGTAGTTGCCCATCCCAGCGGAGCCGCGTGGATCGAACATGGCGCGCGGTTCGTGATAGTTGGTTATCCCAGCTGAGCCGGCGCGGCGAGGGCGTCGCGTGGGTCGAACATGGCGCGCGAGCCCGAGCGCGAGGGCTGGCGAGACGGTCGCCGGGCCACGCATCTTTGCGGGGATCCATGCTTGCGCGCCGACGAGCTCGCCGCGAACGCCTAATGATGAAGTCTGGTTGAGGCTCAACGGCAACCTGCGCCCCTGGCTATGAGCTCGCTTTGACCGGTGCGAGGTCAGGATCGCCGTCGCCGTCAACATCGCCGTCGCCGTCAACATCGGCGCGCTTCGAACAGAGTGTGCGAATGGACAGCCAGCTCGTCAAACTGTACGCTGCTGTCGGCGGCGTGACGCGCGCCCACGAAGACGAACTCCAGAAGAAGCTCCGGGCGCGCGATGTGGCGCATGCGCAAGAGACCGCTAATTTCGCGCAAGATATCGCCAATTTGAACGTCCGCCTGACTGCTTCGCAGAGTCTCAACACAACCCGGGAGAACGAGCGCGACACCGCGCGGGCCGAGCGCGACTCCGCGCTGGTCGCGCGCGACGGCATGCGCGACGAGCGCGACGCGGCGGTGCGCCTTTGCGCGGAGGCGGCCGCGAAGGCGTCGGCGCTCGAGTCGCTCGTCGCGCGGCTTCGCGCGGGCGAAGGCGGCGGCGTGGTGACGCCCGTCGCCGCGAAGCGGCCGCCGCCGGAGGGCGGCGCGGCGGCGCCCGCGGCGAAGCGGCTTCGGCAGCTCAGCATGCGGCACGTGGCCAAGGATGGCGGGCTGGTCCGGTCGGTCTGGCCGGCGCGCTTCGACCTCTCGTGGCGCCTCGCGCTCGAGTTCGCGTCGCCCGTCGACGCGGGTCGCTGCGCGGCCGTGTGCCGCGCCGCCGCGCGCGGCGCGGCGGACGACCTCCTCTGGAGCGTCTACTGCGCGCGGTCGCGCGTCCCTTTCGGCGTCGGACCGCTCGTCGTCCGCGGTGAAGACGACATCGTCACCGCGTGCCGCGACGTCGCCGTCGGTGACCTTGCGTCGCGGCGCCACGGCGAGCGGAAGCGACGCGCGCTGCTCCGACGCGTCCGCTCGCTCGAGCAGGAGCTCAGCCACGACGAGTTCGGAAAAGCGGACGAGAGCTGGGACGACGAGCGAAAGATGATGTTCTGCGAGCTGTATTATTTACTGGGATGGGTCGAAGCCTTGGACCGAGCTCGCGGAGTGACGGCGTCGCTCGATTGGGGGACGCCGATCTCGCCCCCGCCGGGTGCGAGCTTGGAGACCCTGCTGCGCGACATGCGCGCGCCTTTCGGCGCACCTCCAAGCTGGAGTTTTCTTTCGCCGGACCTCCAGGCTAGAAAATTGGTGAAAATACCGGAGCGACCCATGGATCAGCATGACTTCGCGGTGGGGCTCCACAAGGACCCCAAGTTCTATGACGACCTCGTGCGCGCGGAGCCCGTCGTCTTTGGCCCTGGGGATACCGTGCGCACGTTGGACGGCGAACGCGGTCCACGCACGGAGAAGCCGGTCCCCGTGACCTGGCGCGATGCCACCGTCGTGCGCGCCTTGCCTGATGGCAAGTACGAGCTCAGCATCAATGATTTCGGGCGCTCGGCGCGCGACGCGTACCGGAGCTACGCGTCGGGCCGAATTGCTGTCGTCGAGGTCTACCGCGGAGGCTTCGATATTGACGATGATCTATGCTGGAATCCAATGGCGACATACGCTTACAAAAACATTCGGCAAGCCTATTCCGCCGTTCTCGAAATCGTCGAGAATGACGAATTACGAGCCCGACACGATGACACAGAGCACGATGATTGGGAGCGTTTAGAGCCGCCAGTGGAATGGCCACCGTCGGCCAAAGATCGAGCTTCTTGGCCTTCTTGGTTTCAGTTCGGCGATTTCATGATGGAGGACGCTTTCGACTCTGGCACTCCCGTCTTCGTCAATCGCGATTACAACGGCGGTCCAATCGTGGCCATCTCCCTGTCTGTACGGTGCCTCGGCGCGCAAATGCTGGATCCCACCGCTAATGAGACACAACATGTGCCGTTTCGATTCGGCACCGACTCCCCATGGCCCAAGCCCTACGGAAACGCGCATTCCTTCGTCAGCGTCTCCTCGGCGCCCACGCTCTACGGAAACGCGGCTTCCTTCGCCAGCCGCGTGCGCGATCATTTCTAAGAGCTCGATCGCATACCCCCTAGCCCCCCCGCGGCAGCACGGCGTCGAGCAGGGGCGTCGAGAGGATGTTGTCCGGGTCGTAGACATCGCGGAGCGCCGCGAACTTGGCCGTGTCGAACTTGGCCGCGAGCCGCGCGACGGCCGTCGCCGCGGCGTCCGCGTCCGCGGGCTCCTCGATCTTCGCCCAGTGCTCCACGGCGCCGTAGGCCGGCCAGAGCGACCGCTCGCAGTGCTTCTTGTAGCCGTCGAAGGCCGCCGTGATCGCCGCGCGCTGGGTCGGCTCGTCCGTCGGCAGGTACATGATCACGCCGACCCAGGAGAAGATCGCGTCGTCCGGGAGCGGTGCCTTCGAGCTCGCGGGCGACAGCAGGCTCCGCGAGCCGGACGTCCAGCGCTGCTCGATGGGCGCCGGCGCGGGGATCTCCTCGCGCTCGATGAGGTCGAGGAGGTCGAGCATGTAGCGCACGTCCGCGCCCGAGGGTTGCGACAGCGACCCCGCGGGGAAGCAGCACTCGTTGACCCACTGCTGGCCGCCGCACTCGAAGTTGAGCTTCCGCGACGAGTCGGCGACGTCCGTGCCCTGGCTGCGCCGCCAGAACTCGGCCTCGGCCTTGTTGACGGCTCTGACGTGGCCGACGTCGAGCGGCGCGATCGCGAGGAGCGCGTCCCGGAGCTCCGCGAAGTGCATGGACGCCGCGCCGGGAACGCCCGGCCGCGTCGCCTCGAGCAGCGCGCGCAGCGGCGCGAGCTTCTGGTCGTCGGTGTAGGGGCTCGGCCCGCCCTGGCCCTCGCCCAAGACGCCGTCGAACGTCGGGTTGTTGGACACGACGACGACCGCGTCCTCGAAGGGGATCCACATGAAGCGCACGTGGCGGTTGTCGCGCAGCAGGTCCGCGTGCTTCGCCGCGACCTCGTTTCGCGTCATGACCTGGACGCGCTCGCGCAGCAGGTGCTTGGGCACGCAGCGGAGCTTGGCCTCGACGGCGACGCCGAGCGCGCCGAGGCCGACGAGGAAGGACTCGAGGAGCCCGTCGCCGCGCGCGAGCGTCACCGTGCCGCCGCCGGGCGTCACGACCGTCAGCTCGAGCACGTGCTCGTCGACGGGCGGCAGCGACGCGCCCGTGCCGTGCGCGCCGACGCCGACGAAGCCGCCGATCTGCTGCGACGCGATGGACGCCAAATTCTCGAGCGTGAGGCCGTGGGGCGCGAGCGCGTCGAGCACCTGGTCGACCTTGGCGCCGCAGCGCACGGTCACCGTCCGCGCCTCGGCGTCGACGGCGACGACGTCGTCGAGGAGGCCCAGGTTCACCATCGCGCCGCCGTCGCTGAGCCTGTGTGGAAATCAACCCGTCGAATGGACGCGTCCAGCAAAACTTCAAACCTCTCTAGCTCGGTCAAATCGAAGTCGATTCGGCTGATTTTTGGACGAATCGATCGCTCTCGTCGAGTTCTCGAAGCAGAGCCGAAGAGTTTGCATCGAAACGGTCGCATACGCGCACATTGAAGTCGGGTTGAAGATTTGGTTTCCACACAGCGCTGAGCGCGAGGCCGTTCGGCGACAGCGCGGAGCCGCAGGGCCGGAGCCGCGCCTTCCGCGCCGCGTGCGCCGCGACGAGCGCCTCGACGTCGGCGACGGACTCGGGCGTGTAGACCGCCGTCGGCCGCGCGGAGTGCGTGGCGCTCCAGTTGACGACCTCCAGCACGTCGTCGTCGTCGTCGTCGCCGCCGTCGGCGAGCGCGCAGGACGCGCTGGCGCCGAGCGCGGCGGCGGCGCTGGCCCAGGGCACGCGCGCCTTGAGGCGGCGGGCGGCGCGGGCGAGCATGGCCACCGACGACGACGACGCTGGTGAAGACGACGACGCTGGTGGGACTGCGATGACTCCCTGCCGAGCGTCAACAATTCTTCAACTACTTTGTTGAAGATGGCGCTGGAGACCACATCTATCCGGCGCGGGCAGCTTTGCGCCCGGGCATTGGGCGCAACGACGAGAACGCCGGACCGCGACGCCACGCTCGCGGCCGTGCTGAAAGCTGCCGACGCTCCAGGTCGCCAGCGTCGGCGTCGCGCCCATGGGCGGCGGCGGTTCCAAGGTCGGGACGGAGCTGGATGACGACGACGACCTGCCCAAGGAGACGGAGGCGGACAAGCAGGACCCGGACAACAAGTGCCTCGTCGTCGAGCCGGACTTCGGCGGGCCCTGCAAGAAGCGGCGCTGCACGGACTGCCTCTGCCTGCTGCTCCTGGGCACGTGCTGGTTCGTCATGACCTACATCGGTCTGGCGTGCATCCCCGGCGCCGGCATCGATAACGCCGTGTGCGACGAGGAGACCAAGGGCAACCCCTACCGCCTCATCAACGGCATGGACTACAAGGGCCAGATCTGCGGCATCAACACGGACGTCAAGTCCAAGCCGAAGCTCTACTACCTCCAGTCCGGCCAGGGCGTCTGCGTCAAAAAGTGCCCGAAGAGCACGGACGTCGAGTCGTTCATCTGCACCTACAACGCGCAGGACGACCTCGACGCCATCACCGACGACGTCGCCTACGTCGCCGAGGGCTACGACCAGGTCGGCAAGGACAAGTGCTCCCCGGTCTACGCGACGACGGACGTCATCAACTACTGCCTCTCGACGGACGCGATCGACCTCGGCGCGGAGCTCGCGGCGTCCGCGCTCGTCGACGACGGGACGACGAACACGACGCTGGGCTACAACGACTCGCCCAAGGAGTGGTACGAGAAGGCCTACGGCGACCTCTTCACGGCCAAGGACTACATCTTCGGCTTCGGCATCGGCGGCGCGATCCTCGTCGGCTTCGTCTACACCTTCTTCCTGCGCATCCCCGGCGTGCTCTCGCTCATCATCTGGGGCCTCCTCTTCGCCATCGCCTTCTTCCTCGCGCTCGGCGGCCTCCTCTGCTACAACACGTCGAAGCGGTGGGCGGACGACGAGGAGCGCACGAAGACGCAGGCCGACGGCATGCTCTACATGGCCTACGCCCTCGGCGCGCTCTGCGCCCTCTGGCTCGCCCTGCTGTGCTGCATCCGCAAGCGCATCATGCTCGCCATCGGCATCGTCAAGGAGGCCGCGCGGTCCATCGCGGCCATGCCGATCATCGTCGTCTTCCCGATCGTGCAGATCGCCGCGCTCGTCATCTTCGTCCTGCCCTGGTTCATCTACTGCCTCTACCTCGCGTCCGCCGGGAAGATGAAGGTGCGCGACGGCGGCGCGGCGGGCGACTACCGCGAGTTCGTCTACACGAAGAACCAGTACTACGCGGGCTGGTACATGCTCTTCACCTACTACTGGACGTCCGAGTTCATCGTCGCCATCGGCCAGCTCGTCGTCGCCATGGCCGTGTCGACCTGGTACTTCACGCGGGACAAGTCGTCCATCGGGAACGCGACGGTGGTCTCGTCGATGCGGCGGTCCTTCCGCTACCACGCGGGCACGGCCGCGTTCGGCAGCCTCATCATCGCGATCATCAAGACCATCCGGGCCATCGTCGCCTACATCCAGAAGAAGGCGAAGAAGACGAAGACGTGCAAGGTCCTCGTGCAGGTCGTGCTCTGCGTCATCCAGTGCTGCCTCTGGTGCGTCGAGAAGTGCATGAAGTTCATCAACAAGAACGCGTACATCCAGACGGCCATCTTCGGCCACTCCTTCTGCAAGGCCGCGCGCTGCGCCTTCTTCCTCATCCTGCGGAACATCGTGCGCATCGCCGCGCTCGGGCTCGTGTCCGGCTTCGTGCTCCTCCTGGGCAAGGTCATCATCACGACGGGCGCGACGATCCTCTGCTACATCGCGCTCGACGCGTCGGGCTTCGCCGACGACGAGCTCAACTACCTCTGGCTGCCTCTGGTGTTCACGGCGTTCATCGCGTTCTACGTCGCCCAGATGTTCAACGAGGTCTGGGGCATGGCCATGTCGACGATCCTCCAGTGCTTCGTCGCCGACGAGGAGATCTACAAGAAGGACTCCGACGCCATGTTCGCCGGCGACTCGCTGAAGAGCTGCGTGTCGTCGTCGAACAAGGGCAAGTACAAGGACAAGGGCAAGGTCGCGCCGGGGACCGCGGCCCAGGAATCGTCCGGCGACGCCATCATCTGACGAGGCGCGGGACGCGGGGCGCGCGGTTCGGTAACCACTTCAAGGTGGCCAACTTGCAGCGCGCCGAGGATTAGGCGATGCAGTCGATGCAAACCGCTTCAGCACTTCTTCAAGGTGGCCAACTTGCAGCGCGCTCCGGATTAGGCGATGCAATCGATGCCTAGCAGTCTATAGAGCTCTGCGTCCTCTAGCCTCCACGCGATGCCTCCCGCCAAGCGTGCGCGCCTCGGCAGCGCGGAGCACGTCGACGCGCGCGAGGCGCAGCGGCGGCGCGTCGCCGAGCTGCTGGCGTCGTCGCGCGTCGACTACGAGGGCCCCGCGGCGCGGGCCGCCGAGGCCTGCGCCCGGGACGTGCGCGCGGCGCTGCTCGCCATGGGCGACGGCGCGCCCGCCGCTTCGCCGGAGACGCCCGCGCTCTGCGCGCCGCGGCCGGCGGCGGCCGCCGCGGCGCCCGCGGGCCCGCCCGCGGACGTCAAAGTCGTCGGGAGTTGGCTCGCGCGGACGACGTCGCGGCGGGCGCGGCCATGGACCTCGTCGCGTTCCTGCCCGCGGGCGCCCTCGCCGCCAACGGCAAGGACGCGCTCAACGGCCGCTACTTCGTCGCGCGCGCCGCGTACCTCGCCGCCGTCCGCGAAGCGCTCGTTTCCGCGGGCTTCGCCGTCGCCGCGGCCGCCGGCGGCGACGCGCGCCGGCCCGGCCTCGTCGTCCGCCGCGACGCGTCGCAGCGGATCCCCGTGCGCGTCCTCCTGGGCTGCCGGCCGCCGGCGGCGCTCGAAAGACGCCTCGGCCCTACCTTCAACAACGTCCGCGACGCCGACGGCGGCTCCGGCGACCCGACCCCGGGCTACAACGGCGCCCTGCTGGGCGACGCGACGCGCGAGCGGCACCTGGCCCTGCTCCACGGCGCCTGCGTGGCGCACCCGTCGCTGGGGGACTGCTGCGTCCTCGCGAAGCGGTGGCTCGCCGCGCGCGGGCAACTCGGCCGCGGCGACGGCGGCGTCGACGGCTTCCTCGCGTCCATGGTCGCGCTCCACTGCCTGCGCGTCCACGGCGACGCGCCGTCGGCGACGGGGCCCGAGGAGCGGGCCCTCGAGCTCTTCCGCCGCGTGCTGCGCTTCCTCGCGGCCGCCGCGTGGGCGTCGGGCGTCGTCGCGCTCTCCGGCGAGGCGCCCGACGACGGCTGGGCGGCGTCGACCGCGCCCGTGCGCTTCGTCGACGGCGCGTCGAACCTCGCGCGCCGCGTGAGCGGCGCGGCGGCGGCCGAGGTCGCCGCGGACGCGGCCGCGTGCCTGATCGCGCTCCGGAGGGACGCGGCGCCGGGCGCGCTCGACGCGGCGCTGACGCGGCCGGCCTACGCCGTGTGCCGCTACGACGCCTTCGTGCGCGTGCCCCTGGAGCCCCTCGACGACGTCGGCGGGTCGGCCTACGACCGCGCGCTCGCCGTCGCCGGCGCCGCGGAGCCGGACGCCGTCGGCGAGGCGCCCGGCGACGTCGTCGGCCGCCGCGCGGAGGCGACCTGCGCCGAGGCGCTGCGGGGCCGGGGCCTCGCGTGCCGCCGCGGCGTCGCGGCGGGCGACCACGCCGTCGTCGGCGTCGCGCTCGACCCGTCGGCCGACGCGACGCGCGCGGCGCTCCGCGGCCCGGCGCCCGGCGACGAGCAAGCGCGCGCGTTCCGAAACTTCTGGGGCGACGGCCGCTGCGAGCTGCGGCGCTTCAAGGACGGCGCCGTCGTCGAGGCCGTGGTCTGGGCGAAAAAGGCCGGCGAGGCGGACGACTGGCGCGAGGCGCTGCCGGAAAGGAGCGCGCGCGCGGCGCTCGGCCGCCACGAGCCCCGGCGCTGCGGCGCGGACGCGCGCGCGGGCCGCGGCGACCGCGCGGCGCTCGCGGCGGCGACTTATGAGACCTTCGGCTGCCGCCGCGCGCTGCCGCCGGCCGCGGCGATCGCGGCCGACGCGCACCGCGTGTTCGAGGCGCTCGGCGCGCGGCTCCGCGGCGCCGCGGGCCCGCTCCGCGTCGACGCGCTCTCCGCCGCGGCGCCGCTGCTGCGCCACACGGCGCCCTTCGCCGCCGGGCCGCACCCGGCGCTCTTCGGCGCGGACTCGGCGGACGCGGCCGCCGCGGGCGTCGCGGACGCTCTAGACGCCGTCGCGCGCTTCGAGCCCTGCGACGCCTGGGCGAAGCTCGGCGTCGCCGAGACGCGGGCGGCGACGCTGGGCCTGCTGGCGCGCTGCGCGGAGACGCTCGAGGACGGCGGCGCCGCCGTCGGCGTCGTCGCGGCCGCGCGGCCGCACCTCCGCGTCTTCTCCGGCGGCTTCGGCTTCCGGATCTTCGCGGCGACGCCGTCCCGAAAAGCGCCGGACACGGGCCTGGCCCACGTGCACCACGGCCTCGTCCGCGCGCTCGCGGCGAAGCACCGCGCCTTCGGGGATGCGGTGCGGCTGGTCGCGCGGTGGGCGGCCGCGCAGCACTTGAGCGGCCACGCGTCGCACGAATTCCTGGAGGTGCTCGCGGCCGCGGTCTTCGCGCCCGGCGCGTCCAACGCCTTCGCGGACCGCGTGCCCGCGTCGGCGAACGCGGGCTTCGCGGCGTGCCTCCGCGCGCTCGCGCACCACGACTTCGGCGCGGCGCCAATTTACGTCGACCTCCGCGCGGCGGCGGCCGAGGACGCGGAAAAAGCGCGGCCCGCGGCGGCCCGCGCGGCGGCGGCGGACCGGACGCTGCGCGTCGTCGCGGACTACTTCGACGAGGGAGGGGCGGCGCCGACGCTCGCGGCGCCCGCGGCCGCGCCGGACGACGCGGCGTCGCCCGTCGAGGCCGCGGCGCTCCATTTGTTATCGGACGCCGCGAAAACGACGCTGCAACGCATGGAGGCGGCCGTCGCCGCCGGCGACGCGGGTTTTGCTGATGCGACCTGGGGCCGGTCCGGCGGGGCGCTCGCGCGGCGCGCGGCGCACGCGACGATCCGCGTCCGGCCGGACGTCGTCGCCCGCGGCGCGGCCCGCGTCGACGACCGCGCCGCGGGCGAGGCCGCGCGGGCCCGGGGCCCGAAAGCGTTCCGCCTCAGGCCCGCGGGCAAGACCTTCGCGAACCTCGCGCCGAAGAAAGCCCGCGGCGCCGCGGGCGGCGGGGGGGACGCGCCGAACGTCTTCGTCGGAGCGGAGCCGGTAGCCGCCTACGTCGGCGAGCTCCGGGCGACCTTCGGCGACGTCGCCCTCTTCTTCTTCGACGCCCACGAGCCCCGCGAGATCTCCGTCGTCTTCCGGCCCTCCTTCGTGGAGTCGGGGACGACGACGCGCGCCGCGGTGCTGACCGCCGCGGCGAAGCTGGGGTTGGGGCTCGTCGCCGACGTCGCCGCGCGGTGCTAAGACTTCGTCGCTACTTTAGTTTCACGACGATGACGGAGACGTTGTCCCGCGTGCCCCGGTCGACGATGGCCGCGTTCGTGGCGCGCTCCGCGGCCCGCTGGGGGTCGCCGTGGTCCGCGAGCTCGCCGCGGACGAAGGCGACGGCCTCGGCGTCGGAGAAGACGTCGAAGAGGCCGTCGCAGGCGAGCAGCAGGAACTCGTCGACCGCGGCGGCGGCGGCGGCGCCGCGGCGGCCCCCGGCGGCGGCGGCGGCGCGCCGCCGGCGACGATCGCCGGCACGGACTTCTTGAGCGCCGCGGCGCCGAAGGCGCGCGACACGGCGAGCTCGCCCATGACCCGCCGGTGGATGACGAAGCCCCCGGCCGCGCGGATGCGCGCGGCCTCGTCGTCGCGCGCGGGCGTGTGGTCCCGGCTCAGCGCCACGGCGCGCCCGCCGCGGCAGAGCAGCGCGCGGGAGTCGCCGACGTTCGCGCAGACGACCACGTCGCCGAGGACCAAAACGGCGACGCACGTCGACCCCGCGCGCGCGTTCGCCGACGTCCGCAGAAACGCGTCGTCGGCGTCGAGGAACGCGCGCCGGAGCGCCGCCGCGAGCTGCGCCTGTCGGTCGCCGGCGGGCAGGCCCGCGAGCGCGGCGCCGACGCGGCCCGCGAGCTCGTCCCTCAGGAACGCGGCCGCCTCGTCGCCGCCGTGGCCGTCGAAGACGCCGTAGAACGTCTGCGGCGCCAGGTCCTCAAGTCCCGGCACGGCCAGATCCTGGACGACGCGCGTCCGGTCCTCCATGGCCCGCCGCGCGCCCCGCTCCTCGCAGACGCCGTAGTCGAAGCGGTTCACGGACAGGCCCGTCCGCGCGACCAGAATCCGGTCGCCTAGAGCCAAATCACAAGGCCCCGCGTAGGGGCCCACGAGGCGCATGTAGGTGCCGTTCGTCGAGCCCAGATCCCGCAAATAGAAACCGCCTTCGTAAAAATCGACGGCGGAGTGGCGCCGCGACAGCTCGCGGTCTCCGACGGCGACGGAGTTCTCCGCGGACCGCCCCAGGGTCGCGCCGCCGCGGCCGATCCTCAACGTCTCGCCCGCGCGCGGGCCTTCGTCGCAGCGGAGCGCGAGGACGTCGCCCGTCGTTGTCGCATCCACGACAAAGAGCGAGTTGCCCGCGCAGAAGGCCGCGCCGACGCCGAGCGGCCACGCGCGCGTCCCCGGCTCCGCGCCGACGCGGACGGCCACGGGCGGCACGCCCCCCCCGCGCCGCTCGCCGACGCGCGCGCTGAAGACGCCCGTGGCCGCGTCGCGGTCGATGACGCAGTGCGCGTGGTCCCGCATCGTGCCGTCGCTCGGCACGGAGATCGCGTTCGCCGCCGCGCGCCCGACGGCCGCGCGGCCGGCGACCGCGAAGCCCTCGCGCGCCGCGTCGCTGCCCAGCGTCGTGAACTTGAGCACGACGGACTCGAGGGACCGTGTAAATTCCTTGCGCGCGAGGGGCGACGGCGCCGGGGCCGGCGGCGGCGCCGCGGGCGGCGGCGGCGGCGGCGTCGCCGCCTCCCAGGACTGGCGCACGAGCGCCGGCGGGCAGCGCGCGTTCTGCACGGCGCGCATGGGTGCGGCGCGGACGCGGCGTCGACGTCCACCGACGCGCGGCCCGCCCGCGCGGCCGCCGCAGCCCCAGACGAAAGGCCACCAGCGGGCTGCGGCATGATATAATTCTTCAAGTTCTTAAATGAATTCTTCAAGAAAAGATACTTAGTAATAAACACTATAATAACTCGCCTTTAAATAGCACCCGGGCGCGCGCCGCGCCCCTGCTACGTGCTCTTGCAGTCCTTCCCGATGCCGAGGCCGTAGAAGTCGTCGGCGACGAAGACGTCCTTCTCGAACTCGTAGCCGTTGGGCTTGTGCGCGCCCGTCGCGGCCTGGAGCTTCTTGCACAGCTCCGCCTCGACGAGGTCCTCGGCCTTGTCCTCGACGGTGAGGTCGAGGTGGGCGCTGTGGAGCGCCTCCTTGACGGCGCCCTTGTGCGTGCCCATCTTCGCCTTCTTCATCACGGACGCGCCCGGCGGCATGTACCTGCGCGGGTGATCTCTCGTCGCCGTTCGTTCCCGCGCGTCGAACGCCCGCGTTCGACTCGTGGCACGCGTCGAAGTCGCGTCGCGGTACACCGCCCGGCGGCGCGCTGCACGAAGATGAACTTCGGGCGCTTGCAGACGACGGAGCCGCGGTTGTCGACGCCGAGGCACTTGAAGCCGCCCCACATGACCGCCGCGTCCTCGAGGTTGCTCTTGAAGTCCGCGAGGCCGCCCGTGCCGACGCACTTCATCTCCAGCGCCTTGCCGTTCGCGGCGTAGGTCGCGAGGAGGAAGGTCTCGGGCGCTTCGTCGTCGAGGACCTTGTTCCAGGCCGTCGCGATGTCCGGCGGCACGTCCAGCGTCTTCTTGCCGCCGCCGCCGCCGGCGAAGTGCGTCACCTTCGGGCCGGCGCCGGGCGCGTTCAGCCCGAAGCCGCCGCCGGCGCCGCTGCCGCTCGACATGGTGTTGGCCACGAGGCCCAGCTTCTTCGACTTGCCCTCGGCCTCGGCCTGGGACTTGAGCGCCTTGTCCATCATCTCCGACATGGCGCGCTGGACGACCGATACGACGCGGCCGGCGCTGGACGACGGAGGCCGGAGGACGACGCGGCCAGGCGCTGCCAACAAGAGGCTGTGGCTGGCTGTGGCTATTTGCGGCTCGTGAAATTGTCAAGGGCAACCCTCCTTCCTTGCAGCTCAACGTTTGCGGTGTCGCAGCCCGGGCCCCGGCATGGGTCGCGTATAGCAGACGCGCCTCGGTTGTCGACATGGCCATGACCCGCGCCGAAGCGTCGTTTCTCGAGCAAACGCAGGCATGGCACGCCGGCGGCGCGGGCCGCGACCTCGATGCTGCGGTTCTTCTGTTTAGCGGTGCTACTGGCACGCTTCTCCACGTGTTGGACAACGAGGAAAGCAGCAGTGTGGGTGTGCACATCGAGGTCGATGACGACGATGACGGATGTACGCGACTGGCCTTTGCAGCGTCGCGAGGTTGGTGCTCGAGCATCAAATGGCTGCTCGAAAATGGCGCCGACATTGACGCTGTTATTCTAGGAATTGGTTTGACGCCACTCCACACTGCCGTCGGCCTGAACCAACGCGACGCCGCCGTCCTCTTGCTCGATGCGGGCGCGCGAGTCGACGCCCGGAGGATGAATGGGTACACTGCTCTCATGTGCTGCTCTCTCGACGGCATCGACGTCTATGAAAACCTGGAAATGTGCAAGCTGCTCCTGAGTCGCGGCGCGTCGCTCGAGCCGCGCGCTAACAGCGGCGAAGACGCCGAGGCCATCGCGCGACGCCTCGGCCACATTACCATGGTCGACCTCCTCGCCGCCGTCCGCGCGGCGGGCGGCTGGGCCGGCTACGTCGACGCGCCCCGCAAGGAGCTCCTCGCCCTCCGCCGGCAGCTCCCGTCCCTCCGGGAGCGCGGCCGCGCGGCGCCGTCGAGCAGCGTCCGCGTCCACGAGCGCCTCTTCGTCGCCCTCACCGATGACGACGTCTTCGTGCACGCCGTCGCCTTCTGGCGCGGCCCCCGCGACCTGTGAGAGAACTAAGAGGCACCTACGCGAGCGACAGGGGGAAGCGGACCGCGAAGGGCGCGCCCGGCCGCGTGCCCGGGGGCACGACCGCGGTGATGGGGTTGTTCGTCACCGGGTGGAGGAAGACGAGCGTGTCGCCCGGCGCCGCGTTCGGCGGGCACACCAGCTTCACGGACGTCGCGGACTGGGTCTGGTCGCGGTTCGCGACGACCTTGTCGACGACGCCGTCGCCCGTCGTGTCGATGCCCAACACGTCGGGCACGCCGTCGCCGGAGAGGTCGATGACGACGGACCCGCGCGGGTGCACGTGCATCTCGGGGATGCGGCGGACGTCGTCGACGACGCCGTCGCCGTCGAGGTCGCGGCCGACGACGTTCGGCACGCCGTTGCCCGTGAGGTCCACGGAGAAGACGCCGTGGGGCACGGTCGTCAGGTGGCGGCCGCTCAGCGTGACGCTGTCCGCGAGGCCGTCGCCCGTCGTGTCGCGCGCGACGACGTTCGGCGCGCGGTCGCCCGTGAGGTCGTAGGCCTTCTCGGACTGCCCGTTGAGGGGCACGCCGCCGGGCACGGGCTCTACCGCGTCGATGGCGCCGTCGCCCGTGCTGTCGACGCCGACGATGGTGCTCAGGTCGACGTCGAGCGCGGAGCCGGGCGCGACGTCTCCCGGCCGCGTCACGCGGACGCGGCGCCCGCCGTGCTCGAAGAAGAAGTGGCCCCCGATGGGCACGTTCGGGGGCACGAGGACCCGCACGGTGTTCGGGTTCCGGCGCCTCTCCGGCCGCGGGAAGCGGATCGTCACCTCGGCGCCCGCGGGCGCGTCCGCGGGCCGGCGCACCGCGACGCGGCTCCCCTCGAAGGGCGCGTAGAAGACGCCCCCGGGGGCGACGCCCGGCGGCACGCGTACTCTAAGCTCGACCGTGCCGCTCTCCGCGGCCACGTAGGCGTCGACGAACGCCTCCATCGTCGCCAGACCCGACGCCTTCCACGCCGCGTAGAACTTCAGGAACTCCGCCTGCGAGATGCCGCCGTCGTGGTCGAGGTCGAACTTCACTAAAAACCGTTCCGACGTCGCCGGCGTCAGGTCCTTGCCGCCGAGGAACGTCGCCTCGAAGAGCGTGAGGAACTCGCGCCGCGCGATGTTGCCGTCCGACGAGAGCGTGTGCGGCTGCGCGGCGCCCCGGAGCTTGGCGAACGCCGCGCAGCCGTCGTCCTCGGCCTGCTGGCCGCAGACGGACACGAGCAGCGCCCGGATCTCGTCCTGGCCCGCGCGGAGCATGTCCTGGTTCTCCTTGAGCATGTCCTGGCGCCGGTGCACGTCGAGCGCGACGTTCTTCGTGATGCGCACGTCCGCGGCGACGGCCGCGAGCTCCTGCTTCGCCTCGTCGGCGCTCAGCCCGGACAGCGCCGCGATCTGGGCGGACTCGCCGCCTAACACGGCGCGCTCGAGGCGGCCGACCTGCTCGAAGTTCGTCTGTTGGAACTGGAGCTGCGCGGCCGACAGCGTCACCGCGATGTCCTGGACGCAGGAACTGAGATCCGTGTCGAGCTGGCGCACCGTGCGCTCGTCCCAGAAGCCCCGGGCGACGCGGCTGATGAAGCCGCGCTTGCCGTACTCGACGCAGAACTTGTGCGCGCTTCTCACCAAATCCGCGAGCCGCAGCACCTCCGCCTCGAGGGACCGCGTCTTCACGCCCGTGCGCTCCGCCGTCGGCAGCAGCTCGTCGAGCATGAGGGCGATCTCGTGGATGCGCCGCCCCATGGACTGGACCGCGACCTTGTTGACCTGCGCGTCGCGCACGGCGCCGCAGAGGTCGCCCAGCGCCTCCCCCAAGATCCCGACGCACGGCAGCGCCGACGCGAAGCGCCCCAAACCCCGCACGACCGTCAGGGTCAGCTCGGCGTCGAAGACGGCCGTGGCGGCGGCGGCCCCGGCGCCCGCGGCCGCACCGCACGCCGCCGCGGACGGGCCGCCGGCCGCCGGCGCCTTCGCCGCGGCCGCGCCGCCCGCGGGGTCCGCTAGCAGGCGCGTGACGTTGTGCGTGAGGACGATGAGGTGCGCCTTGGAGACGCCGATGCCGGCAAAGAGCTGCTCGAGGTCCTCCGGTGATAGCGCGGCGATGAGCGACCCGTCGATGCCGTTGTCGATGATGGCCCGCTCGTACTGCGCGAAGGCCGGGCCGACGGCGGCGACGCGCGCGGCGACCTCCTTCGACGACAGCTTCGCCGCGGCCTCGAGCTGCGGCGCCTGGGTCGACGCGCCGCCGCCCATCTTTCTAGCGCGCACACACCGCGGGCTGCCCGTCGAGGTGACAGCATTACATGCAACTTGAACTGCGCCATCTATGTTGAAGTAGCAGTGGGCTCGAGGCCGGCTTCGCGATCGGATCCGCCATGCTGCCCAAGACGCGCCTGGGCGTCGCCGCCGCGGTCTGGGCCGGCGCGGGCGTCGCCACGCTCGTCGCCCGCTTCGTCAAGCGGCGGCGCAACGAGGAGCGCGAGCGGCGGACCGCGGCGGCGGGCGGCCTCATCCCCGCGGCGCGCACGGTCGTCGACGCGCTCGCGGCGCGCGCGAGCTACACGGCCGACGCGCCCGCGCTCGTCGGCGCCGACGGCGCGAGCTACACGTGGGAGGCGTACCACGCGAACGCGGTCGCCTTCGGCAAGGCGCTGACGGCGCTCGGCGGCCGCGGCGGCGTCGCCGTGCACGCGTTCAACGAGCCGCGCTGGTTCTTCGCCGCCGTCGGCGCGCTCGCGGCGGGCTGGACGATCTCGGGCGTCTACCTGACGAACACGTACGAGCAGTCCAAGCACATCCTCAAGACGTCGCGCGTGCGCGTCCTCGTCGTCGAGACGCGCGCGCAGCTCGAGTCGACCTACGCGTCCGTGCTCGACGACTTCCCGGAGCTGGTCGTCGTCGTCCTCGAGGGCGGCGCCGTCGACGGCGACCGCGTCTTCCACTACGACGCCTTCGTCGCGACCGGCGCGGCTTTGGACGACCGCGCGCTGCCGCGCATGCTCCCGTCGACGGACGTCGCGTCGCTCGTCTACACGTCGGGCACGACGGGCAACCCCAAGGCCGTGGAGCTCACGCACGAGAGCGCGCGGACCGTCTGCGAGATGATGCACGCGCGCATCCCGCTCAACGAGTCGACGGTCCTCGTGTCCTACCTGCCCCTGAGCCACATCGCGGCGCTGGGCATCGACGTCTACAGCGCCATCTTCTGCGGCGCGACCGTCCACTTCGCCGACGCGGACGCGCTCCGCGGGTCGCTGAAGACGACGCTCCTCGCCGCGCGGCCGACGCTCTTCTTCGGCGTGCCGCGCGTCTGGGAGAAGATGGCCGCGGCCATGCAGGCGACGGCGGCGAAAACGTATGCAACATCCAAGGCGAAGCAGGTCATCGGGACCGCGGCCAAGGCCGTCGGCGCGGCCTGGTGGGACCCGGCGACGCCCGAGGTCGCGCGCGGCGCGCTGGCCCTGCCCATGGGCCTCTTCAAGGTCCTCGCCTTCAAGAAGATCCGCAAGGCCTGCGGCCTCGACCGCTGCGAGCTGCTCTACACGGGCGCGGCGCCCCTCTCCGCGGCGACGGCCGACTACCTCAAGTCCGTCGACATGCCGCTGTTGGAGGTCTTCGGCATGAGCGAGTCCTGCGGCGCCATCGCCGTGTCCGGCCCCCTCGACGGCGCGCGGCCCGCGGGCTCCTGCGGCCGGCCGCTGCCCAACGGCCACTGCGAGATCGCGCCCGACGGCGAGGTGCTCTGGCGCGGCGGCAACGTCATGCGGGGCTACGCGGGCCGCGCCGAGGCGACGGCCGCGGCGCTCGACGACGGCTACCTCCGCACGGGCGACCTCGGCGAGCTCGTCGGCGGCTTCCTCCGCATCACGGGCCGCAAGAAGGACCTCATCATCACCGCGGGCGGCGAGAACGTCGCGCCGGCGCCCGTCGAGGAGCGCTTCTGCGACGCACTCGGCGGCCACGCGGTCCTCGTCGGCGACCGCCGCAAGTTCCTGTCGCTGCTACTCGCGCCGCCCGAGGGCGGCGCCGCGCCGGCGCCCGACGCCGTCAAGGCCGCGCTCGACGCCTACAACGCCGCGGCCATGTCGCGCGCGCAGCGGGTCCAGAAGGTCTCCGTGCTCCCGGCGCCCTTCTCCGTCGAGACGGAGGAGCTCACGCCGACGATGAAGCTCAAGCGCGCCTTCGTCATCGCCAAGTACCAGTCCCAGGTCGACGACATGTACCGCGACGGGCCCACGATCGCCTACGGCGCCGCGGTCGGCGAGAGCAACTGATCCCCCCCGGGCCGCGAGCGGCGCCAAGGCCGCCTCGCTCGCCCCTCGCCTGTGCTGTTAAGGAGCTGAATTCGACCAGGTATCTCGCCGCGGCCGCACCTCCGTGAATAGGGCGATGTCCCCTCGACGGGTGGCGCATGCTGCGCCAGCCCAGGTGAGCCGACTTCCGAGCCGAACTTTTGAGCCGACGGTAGTTCAACAATCGCAGCAGGTTGAAGCGTGAAGAAGCGAGCGCTCGATAATTTTTTTCATCGTCACGATGGAGCCCATCCTGACGGCCCATTCGATGCGATCGCGGCGACGATGAGGAGACACACGGTCGCGCTGCTGCTGCTGCGGCTGCGGCCGTGGGCGGCCTTCACGCTCGTGCCCTACCGCGCCTGGAAGCACCCCTGGCGCCTCGCGAAGCTCGCCGGCGACGACCCGCAGCTCGCCGGGCTCGCGCCGGACTCGCGCTTCAACCAGTCGTCGAAGGTCGCCTGGCTGCCCGCCGCGGCCGACGACACGGCCGAGGCCGTCGCGCTGCGCACCAACTTCTACGGCCGCGGCGGCACGCTGGAATTCGTGCACGTGCACAAGTGCGGCGGCCTCACGTTCAGCCACGTCGCGCCCCGCTTCGTCTGCCCGTTGGCGGACGGCCCGGCGCCCTGCGGCGGCTGCGTGAGCCCCTGGGGCTACAGGAACCACCCGAAGACGCTCGGCGCGTGGGCGGGGGAGACGTGCGGCGCGCCGTGCTGCGTCATGCGGCAGCGGCCGAGCCTGCCCGCGCTGCTCGACGCGTGGCCCTTCGACGCGCGGCCGCGCTTCGTGAGCGCCTACGAGGAGTTCGACGCCTTCGCGCTGCCCTGGGTCGTCGGCGCGACGTTCAAGGCCGTCATGGTCCGCGATCCCTACGCGCGTTTCTTGTCGGACGTGCAGTTCGAGTGCCGGATGGGCCGCGCGGCCGACGTCCCGACGGCGGCGGCGTCCCTCGCGCGCAACGACACGCTCGCGCGGCGGCGCGCGGCGCGGAACCGCATCGCCGCGGACGTCGTGCACCGGAGCGCGCTCGGCGACTCGGGCGACGACGGCGCGCGGCTCGCCGGGGAGCGGTGGGCCGCGGCGGAGGCGGGGCTGCGGGCCTTCGCCTTCGTCGGCGTCGTGGAGCACTTCGAGCGGTCCATGTGCCTCCTGGCGCGGACGGCGAGCCGCGAGGGCGCCGCGGTCTGCGCCGCGTGCTGCGTTTCGGCGGAGGGGCCGCGGCGCCTCGGCGACGAACCGCGGCGCCTTGGCGACGCGCTGCCGCGGCGCCTCGGCGACGCGCTGCCGCGCATCAACGCCGCGGCGGACCACGAGGACCACGAGCGGTGCCGGGGCGAGCGCAGCGACGCCGACGAGGCCGCCTACGTCGCCGCGCACGCCGCGGATTACCAGGTCCACGCCGGAGCAGGAAAAGAGTGATTCCACGTCGCTTCAGGTTCCGCGCGCGATTGGTCCAGAGAAAGGATCCGCACTTCGAGAGCGCTCCGAGAGATGATCGCTCGCGAGTGGAAAATGACCGAGATAGGATCCTCCAAAGTTGGAAATTTCGCATCCTTTTCCTGCCCAGGTCCACGCCGTCGCGGTCCGGCTCTTCGAGGCGCGCTGGGACCTCGCGGAGGCCGAGGGCTGGGGCGCGGCGAACGCGTCGTCCTGCGGCTGCGACTTCGTCGCGCGGGCGGAGGCGCCCCCGCCGGCGGAGAAGCCCCCGCCGGCGGAGAAGCCGCGCGGCCGGCCGCTCGCGCAGCGGCGGCCGCCGCCGGCGCCGCCGGCGACGACGACTACGCAAGCGACGCTGCGGACGATCACGAAGCCCCGGGCGACGCCCGCGCCGACGGCGCAGCCCGCGCCGCCGCCCGCGGGCGCCCCCGCCGGCGCCGCCCCCGTCGTCGTTGCGGCCGCGGCGGCCTTCGGCGTCGCGTTCGCGGCGACGAGCGCGTGGCTCCGGCCGCGGCGCTGACCCTAGAACACTTACCCGAGGTAGACGGACCGGGTCTCGCGCGCGTTCTGGCGGCAGACGGGGCACGCGTCGACGCCGCCGGCGCAGTTCGCGCAGAGGCACAGGTGGCCGCAGTCGAAGATGGCGACGGTGCGCGGCGCGACTTCGCAGACGGAGCACTTGAGCTCGTCCTCGCTGATGCCCTCGAGGTGCGCCACGTCGAGGCACCGCTCGAGGCGCGTCGAGAACGCGAGGGCCCTCGCGTCCGCGCCGTACGCGCCCGCGGGCCCCCGCAAGGCCGCCGCGAGGTCCCCCAGTTTGAGGATCGCGCTGTCGCGCACCTTGCGCTCGCTCTCCTCGGCCTTCTCCAGCGCCGCGTCGCGGGCCCGCTCCGTGTGTCCGGTCGTGTCGTCGAGCGTCGTCCGCCACCTGGGCAGCAAAAGAGAGATTCAACTTCGCTTCGTGAGTGTTCCGCGCGCGCGCGTTCCGGAAAAAGCATCCACGCTTCGAGACCGTTCCGAGAGATGATCGCTCGTCCAAAAGTCAGCCGAAACGAGTGGAAATCGGCCGAGATATGAGCCTTTGAAGTTGGGAATTTCGCTCTCTTTTGCTGCCCTGTCCGCCACGCGGCGATCTTGTACAATCCCTTCCGATGCTGCACGAGCTCGGCGTTCTTCTCGGCGGCGACGCGCGCGGACGCCGCGTGGGCCGCCTTCTCCTCGCGCCAGGCGTCGTACTTGGCGGCCGCGCGCGCCTGCGCCTCCGCGGCGGCGCCGCGGCCCGCGTCCAACGCGTCCAACGTCGACTTCAGCTCGTCGTGCCGCTCCAGGAACGCGCGCTCCCGGGCCTCGAAGTGGCGCACCCGGGCGAGGAGCTTGCCGACCTTGCGCTCGAGCTTGGCGACGGAGGCCGGGGAGGCGGGCGGCTTGCCGAGGCGCACGGGGCGGTCCATTCCGTCGTCGAAGAGCTCGTGGAGCGAGTCCCGGCTGACGGTGCGCTGGGACATGGGCGGGCGGCCCTCGTCCTCCTGCGACTGGCAGAAATACATCAGCAAGTCACTCCCGGAGAAGATCTGTTCGAGAGCGGCCTCATGCCGTGGCTAGCCAAGCCCATGTTGTGGTGCCAGCAACGTGCCGTGCTCCTTGCCGCGATCGGATCTCGGTGATGTCAGCTCCAGCAAGCATGGCCCGGTCGCCGCTCCTCTGCCTGGCCCTCGCGGCCGTGGCCGCGGGCTTCGCGGGCCCCGGCGCGTCGTATGCGACGCGCACGTCGCTGCGGTCGACGCTCAATCCCATGGAGGAGCTGGCCCAGCAGGCCAAGGTCGCCGCCTACTCCGTGTCCGCCGCGGCCATCGCGACCAAAATCTCCATGAAGATCGCGGAGAAGGAGGACCAGCTCCCCGAGGGCACGGTGCCCATCGTCCAGGAGTTCATGCGCACCTACCTCGAGGTCGTCGCGCAGCAGGGCCGGGACCCCATGGACAAGGTGCCCGTGTTGAAGCAGTACCTCGGCCTCGTCGAGGACCAGCTCGAGGACCCCTTCGTCTTCGCGCCGTACCACACGGCCTGGACGGCGGCGAACGGCGCCGCCGTGGACCACCTGGAGATGGACACGGCGTTCATGGAGCCCATGCTCGACCGGAGCGACAGCGTGCTCGTCGGCGAGGCGAATTTGGAGAAGATCGAGGCGCAGCTCGCCGCGGGCGACAACGTCGTGCTGCTGAGCAACCACCAGACGGAGGCGGACCCGTCGTGCTGGTCCTTTATTCTCGAAGGCAAGCACGAGGCTTTAGCGCGGTCCATGATTTTAGTGGCCGGCGATCGCGTGACCACGGACGTCGTCGCGGTGCCGTTCTCCAAGGCGCGGAACCTCCTCTGCATCTTCTCGAAGCGCCACATCGAGAACCCGCCGGAGCAGAAGGCGACGAAGATGCGCCACAACGCCAAGACCATGTCGGCCATGCTGAAGCTGCTCAAGGGCGGCGGCCAGTGCATCTGGGTCGCGCCGAGCGGCGGCCGCGACCGGCCGGACCCGGAGACGGGCAAGTACGCGGTCGCGCCCTTCGACGACAAGTCCGTGGAGATGTTCCGTTTGATGGGCTCCAAGGCGGGCACGACGACGCACTACTACCCCGTGGCCATGATGACGCACCGGTTGTTTCCTCCGCCGAAGAAGCTGACCGCGGGCGCGCTCGGCGAGCCCCGCGTGGCCATGCGCGGCTCCGTCAACGTGAAGATCGGCGACGAGATCGACTTCGACGAGGTCACGCGCCAGGGCTGCCTCGTCGACGGCTTCCCGGAGGGCTGCGTCGACGACCGCGAGGCCGCCGCCGCCGCCGCCGCGGAGTACGCCCACCTCCAGGTCAAGGCCGGCTACGAGGACCTCGTCGCGGCCGCCCTCGCGCGCGACTCGCCCTACTACGACAACTAAGGGGTTGCTACGTACGCTCGGGAAGGCGCGGGTCGCGACGTCGGCGGCTTGTGTGTTGCGAGGCTTGATGGTGCCGCGGCCAGCGCGGCTGAGGCCGCCTCCGAGTCGGTCTTAGGGAACTGGCGGCCGAATTCGAGTGTTCGGGTGCCCGGGCGACGCAAGCTTTGGGCCTCCGCGCTCGCACCGCTGCAGCTGCGCGCCGCAAAGGTCGACGCTGGAAACAGTGAAGCGATCAAAACTCAGATTCTGATAGCCTGGATTTAAAAGTCAACATTTTTGTTGAACTTCAGCACTTTTGTTGAAGTTAAATCTTGCGATTTCTTGACCCGAACCAGCGACCGCGCGCAAAAAGTCTTCGCAAACGTGCAATCAACGCGTGAGTATCATCAACCTTGCTTTGATACGACCATAACCCAATTTTGGCCGTGATTTCAGCCCGCGGACCTCCGCGACACCGCGCCCGCGCGCGCGGTCGACGCACAGCCTCTATGGAGGACTAATGACTCTGGCTCCGCCGGCCGGAATTCGATGATTGATCTTTATTAATTAATTTCCTACGGGCCGGCCTAGATGTACGTTGATCGCTTCACTGGCTGGAAACCTGCAACGGACCGCGGCGGCGTGCGAGGTAGCAGTAGCAGACGATCGTGTGCGCAAGTCTGTGGACCGCACACACTCCGACTGCAAACGATGAAGGTCGCCGTCGCCATCGCGTGCGCTGCGGGCGCTGCTGCCTTCGTGTCTCCGACGCGTTCCGCACTTAAAGCGCCGGCCCGCGTGGCCGCGCCGGCCCGCGTGGCGCCGACGGCCCTCGCGCTGCCCTCTTTGCGCCGCGGCGCGCCCAAGACGGTCCTCCGCGCCGAGGCGTCCGCGGCGACGGAGAAGAAGGGCTTCCCCGTCGACGTGCGTAGGCCGAACCCGCCCCCGCGCGCCGCCGCCGCGCGCGACCGCTCCCCCCGCCGCCGCGCGCGGCCGCTCCCGCGAAACCCCGCGCGCGCGAAACCCGAGTCCCCGGCGCAGATCCCGCTGCTGTCGTACTTCTTCTTCTGGTACCTGGGCAACTACTACTACAACATCGCCAACAAGCAGGCGCTCAACGCCGCCGGCGGCGCCCTGGGCTACCCCATGACGATCTCGACGCTCCAGCTCGGGCGGGACGAGGGTGATTCAAGATCGCTTCAACACGAGTGTTCCGCTCGCGATCGTTCCAGAAAAAGCATCCACGCGTCGAGAGCGCTCCGAGAGATGATCGCTCGCCCAAAAATTAGCCGAAACGAGCGGAAAACGGCCGAGATCGGAGCCTTTGACGTCGGGCATGTCGCACCCTTGTCCCGCCCAGGCTCCAGCTCGGCATCGGCGCCATCTACGCGATGTTCCTCTGGATCGCGCCCGACGCGCGGTCCTTCCCGAAGATCAAGCCCGCCGACATCGTCAAGCTGCTGCCCGTGGCCTTCTGCGCCGCCGGCGCCCACGCGGGCTCCGTCTTCGCGCTGTCCGCGGGCGCGGTGTCGTTCGGCCAGATCGTCAAGGCCGCCGAGCCCGCGTTCGCCGCGGTCATCGGCGTGTCCCTCTACGGCAAGCAGATCAGCAAGGCCAAGTGGCTCTGCCTCATCCCCGTCATCGGCGGCGTCGTCCTCGCGTCGCTCAAGGAGCTCGACTTCGCCGTGTCGGCGCCAGGGCAGGAAAAAAGAGCGAAATTCCCAACTTCAAAGGCTCTCCTATCTCGGCCGTTTTCCGCTCGTTTCGGCTGATTTTTGGACGATCGATCATCTCTCGGAACGATCTCGAAGCGTGGATGCTTTTCCGGAACGCGCGCGCGCGGAACACTCACGTTGAAGCGACGTTGAATCATTCTTTTCCTGCCCAGGTCGGCGCTCGTCGCCGCGTCGATCGCGAACGTCTTCGCGGCGTTCAAGGGCAACGAGAACGCCAAGTGCATGGAGACGCCGGGCCTCAAGGACCGCCTCGGCTCCGTGGGCAACCAGTTCGCGTTGACGACGATCCTCTCCTTCCTCATGTCCATCCCCCTCGTCATGGTGACCGGGGAGTCGTTCGCGGGCTTCTCGGAGCTCTGGAAGACGAACCCCGTCGTCCGCCTCAACGTCATCGCGTCGGGCCTCTTCTTCTACGGCTACAACGAGCTCGCGACCATGACCATCAAGAAGACGTCCGCCGTCACGCAGTCCGTCGCGAACACGGCCAAGCGCGTCATCGTCATCGTCGGCGTCGCCATCGTCATGGGCGAGAGCCTCAACCCGCTCAAGCTCGCGGGCTGCGCCATCGGCATCGGCGGCGTCTTCCTCTACTCCGTCATCGACCAGCTCGTCGGCAAGAAGAAGTAGGGCGGCGGGTCACGGCGCCGCCAGGTCTCGGGGGGCCGCCGCCGGGCCGCCCCCCGGCCACCAATTCGCCGGCGCGCGCGCGCGTTTCCGCGCGGCGCCGCGCGCCCACACACGCCGAGTTTATCGTTGACGCATCTAGTGGACGCATGTCTGGCGCGGGCGACGGCGACGCGTCGGTTCAACCCTCACGCTTGAAAGCCTCTTGAAGGCTTCGTGCGCTGCGCCGAGCACACATGAGCGAAACGTAGCATGCAATGAATCGTCGATCAACGTTCCTAAGGGGGAATTCTAAGCTTCTGTGAGCCATCGAATTTATATACGTTTAATTCCGTTAAATCTGGGGCTGTTGTAAGCCATTCGATCACCCAGCTCGTTGACAAATGCTTCTAACTAGTTGACGACGGCAACGTGTTACGTTGCACTGCTAATGAAATCGCGAGCTGATCGGCTTCTCGCGGCGTCGGCGCGTCGGCCTCGCCGCGTCTCGCATCGTCGCAGCGGCGCGCCGCCCGCCTGCGCCGCGCCTCCCGCGCCATGTCGGGCTACTACGACGGCTACGACGGCATCCCGGACTACGGCGGGCCGCGCCACGAGGGCCGCGACCACCGCGTCGTCGACACGAAGGACGTCGTCGCCAACGACTGGGTGGGCCACGCCTACGACCCGGCCGGCGGCCTGACGTACGCGAACCCGGCGGGCCCGAGCCTGCCGGAGTCGCGGAAGCGGCCGCGGCCGCCGCCGCCGCCGCCGCCGCCGCCGGAGGAGGACGACATCCCCGGCTACGTGCCCTCGCCGTCCGTCGCCGCTTTGATGGGCGTCGACGTGCCCCTCGTCGGGTCGCGCGACATGACCGTCGGCGAGGGCCGCGACTGCTCCAAGGACTGGCGGTGCCCGCAGTGCGCGAACGTCAACTACTCCGGCCGCAAGTGGTGCAACCGGTGCCGCGAGCCGCTGCCGCGGGACCCGGAGTTCGTCGGCGCCACGGGCAAGGTCTCCGCGAACCCCTGGGCGAACCGCGACACGTCCAAGGACTGGCGCTGCCCCGGCTGCTCGAACCTCAACTACGCGGGCCGCCGCGCGTGCAACCGGTGCCAGATGCCGCAGCCCGAGGACCTCAAAGACGGCGGCAACGTGCAGACCGTGCCCATCAACCCGGCCATCGCGCCGACGATCAAGCTCGGCGCGGCGGCGCCGCCGCCCGCGGACCAGACGCGGAACCCGCAGTGGGACGGCCGCGGCGGCGGCTTGGGCCCGCTCCTGCCGCCGCCGCGCAAACCGGGCGTCAACGCCGGCGCCGACCGGCCGGACCCGGGCCCGCGCCGCGACGGCGCCCAGGACTGGCGCTGCCCGACGTGCAACAACGTCAACTACAGCGGCCGGCTCACGTGCAACAAGTGCAAGTACCCGATCCCGCGCGACGGCTACGCGGCGGCGCACGGCGGGTCCCTCGAGGGCTACGAAAGATTGCGCGTGCCCGCGGACGAGGGCCGCGCGCCGCGGACCGCGCGCCGCGATTCCGCCTTCGACTGGAAGTGCGGGACCTGCGCGAACACGAACTACAGCGGCCGCCTCGCGTGCAACAAGTGCCTCAAGCCCGTGCCGCCGCCGGGCTACGTCGAACTCGTGCCCCCGACGGCGCGGGGCTTCCCGGGCGGCGACACGGGCCACGGGCTGCACGACCACGGCTACCACGACGAGGGCGCGCGGCCCTTCGGGGGCCCGCCGCCGCCGCCGGGGCCGGCCTACGGGTTGCCCGTGGCCCAGCACGCCCTCCGCCACGCGGTGGCGGACCCGCACGAGCTCGACCGGCGCTACGCGGCCGCGCCGACGTGGAACGACGTCCTCGAGCTGTGGTCCGGCCGCGGCGCGCCGACGGCGGCGAATTTGGCCAACGCGCTGAGCCGTTTGGGCAAGGTCGGCGGCGACGACCGGTCCGCGGCGCACGCCGCGCGCCACGACCGGCGCTTCGCGGCGCTGCTGCGGGAGCTCCGGAGCCGCATCTGCGACGACCCGGAGTACCTCGGCCCGCGGCAACTGGGCAACGTCGCGCACGCCTTGGCGCGCCTCGGCGCGGGCAAGGGCCACATGGACGGCGAGCGGGCCTTCCAGTCCCTGGGCCGCGCGGCGGCGCCGCGCGCCGCGGCCTTCGACGCGCGGGAGCTCGCGAACACGGCCTGGGCCTTCGCGACGGCCGGCGTCGACGCGCCGGAGCTGATGCGCGCGTTCGCGGCGCGCGCGGCGGACAAGGTGGTGGACTACGACGTCCGCGAGCTGGCGAACCTCGTCTGGGCTCTGGCGAAATTGGGCAAGGGGCCGGCGTCGTCGCCCGAGGCCGCGCGGCTCTTCGAGGCCGCGGCGTCTTCCGCGGCGGACCGCGCGGCGCAGCTGTCGTCGCAGCAGGTCGCGAAGCTGCTCTGGTCCTACGCGGCCGTCGGGCTGCGGCACGAGTTGCTCTTCCACGCGCTGTGCGGCCGCGCGCGCGCGGACCTGGCGTCCTACGGCCCGCTCTCGGTCGCAACGTCCGCGTGGGCGCTCGCCAAGGCGGGCCACCGCGACGACGCGTTGATGGCGGCGCTCGCGGGCGTCGTCGCCGCCAAGGCGTCCGACTTCGGGCCGGGCGCGATCGTCGACGCGGCCGACGCGCTCGACGCCGTCGGAGGGCACGCGGCGGCGCTCGACGCCGCGCTCGCCGCGGCCGCGCGGCGCGCGGCGGCGCTCGCGACGCCCGCGCTCCTCCGGCTGCTCGACGTCCTCGCGCGCGGCGCGGGCGCCGAGTCGATCCCGGCGTTCCAGAGCGCCGTCGGCAGCCGCGCGGACGCCCTCGAACCGGGCGAGGTCGTCGCGTTCGCGCAGGGCTTCGCGAAGCTCCCGGGAGACCCCGGCCGCGTCTTCGAGGCGCTGGCGAGCCGCGCGGCCCAGCGGCGCACGTTCCTCGACTCGCAGCAGAAGCTCGCGCTCGAGGCCGCGCTGCTCGAGAAGGGCAAGGCCGCGCTGCTGCCCGCGGGCTTCTTCCGCGACGCGCTGCGGAGCGACGCCGCGTTCCAGCGGTCCGCGGACGAGCCCGCCTTCCTCGAGGAGCCCGACGAGCCCGCGCCGCCGCCGCCGCCGCCGCCGCCGAAGCCGCCCAAGGTCGACGCGCCGCTCCTGCCGCCGTCGCTCACGTCGAAGCTCGCCGCGGACTTCGACGTGGGCATCCCGGGGTTCCGGAAGTAAAAAAGCGTTACACCGTCGCGTCGCGCCAGTACGCGAGGATGTGGGCGAAGGCGACGTCGGGGAGGCGCCGGTTCCGGAGGAGCGTGTCGTAGAGGCCCGCGGACGACCGCGTCGCGCGGCCCCGGTCGACGAGCGACGGCAGCTCGCGCCGGAGGGCGAGGAGCTCCGCCGGGGCGGCGGCCCACGCGCTCCATCCGCCCGCCTTGCCCACCTCCCAGAGGAACCGCTTCGTGATTCCGCCGTGAAGAGCGCGATATATGGCGTCGTTGCCGTGTACGTCGCGCGCGACCAATGAGGCCCCACGGCTCAGGAGCAGCTTGCACATGGCGTAGTTCCCGCACTGGGCGCCGAGCATGAGCGCCGTGCTATCTGTGTGATCGGGATCATCGACTCCGGCGCCCGCGTCGAGCAGGATGTTCACCGCCTCGCGTTGGTTATACATAGCCGCGATGTGGATCGGCATGTCCCATTGTTCCACATCACCGCGCCTAGCGGAGACGCTGGCGCCCGCCGCCAGTAGCCATCGCATGGCGTCACACCAGCCGCGGTCCGCTGCGTGATATAGGGGGGGTGCTCCAAGCTGTGGACTTATATCAGGATCGTAGTACACATCCGTCGCGGTTACCGTCAGGCTGCAGGGTAAGTCGAGGTCGAAGTCAATGGAGTCATTATAATCGCCCCAGATCTGTGCGAGGAAAGAACGCTGCGCGTCGAATGGAGCCTCCTCTGCGTCAAGCGGGGCATCCAGTGCATCGAGATGCTCCATGCCGGACCTCCGGCTCTATTTGAAACAGCAAATTGAATTCATCATTCGGCTCATAAATTCATTGAAGCGAAGCGAGTGAAGCAGCCCGACGCCCACGGCGTCGCGCTCGTCGCGCCGTCCAGATGTGGCACCGCCATCTCACCCTGGCCCTCGCCTTGGCGGGCACCGTCGCCTACAAGCCGCGCACGCGCAAAGGTCGAACGGACAAGGACGTGGAACGGAGAGAGGCGTCGAGCGCGAGCTTCGACAAGATGCACGACGACTACTGCGCCGCCACGGACAAGGATGTGAGCCCCGTCTGCGCGGACTGGGCCAAGCGCAAGAACATGGAGCACCGGGGCAAGGCGCCGAAGCCCCACAAGGACGAGGTGAAGGCCATGCACGAGAAATTCTGCGGCGACCCGAAAAACGCCGCCGCGTCGCAGTGCGCGCGCCGCGCGCGCGCGGCCGAGACGAAGCAGCTCCCGGGCTGGAAGGAGTCGCGCGGCAAGGAGCGGAACCGGCGGCTGCAGCGGGAGAGACACAAGGAGGCCACGGGCCGACGATGGCGCGGCGCGCTGCAGCCCGATCTCTGAGCGGCGCGCCGCGAAGCGACGAAGCTCTTGAGGCGAGAAGAGCACTCGAGCGAGCTCCACGACGTCGAGGCGTGAAGCGCCGTCGCGCGCCGCGTCAAATCGCGAAACGTCTTCGGTCGCTGACGAAAAACCGAACATATTTGCTACTACCAACGTCACTCTTCGGAGAATGACGACAGCCTTAGAACAGATACCCGAGACCCCCCGCGCGGCGACGAGTCGTCGCGAGTCGGTCGCGCGCTCGGCGGCTCACGCGCGCGCCCGCCGCAGGTACCAGTTTTCCTGAGCAAACAGGCGCCGCTGAGCTTTTAAGCTCGCGGTCGTCGGCGCCGTCTTCGTCTTCGCGATCGTGTGGGGCCAGCTGCTTCTGAAGCCGCCCCCGGCGCCGACGCCGCGGCCCACGGCGGCGCCGGTCGCGGCGCCGAAGGTGCCGATCCCGCGCGCGCCGCGCGCGTCGACCGCGGCCTCCGCGCGCTGGCCTTCTCTTGAGGCCCCACTTTGCGCATAGCGACCCCGACCTCTCTAAGTTACGTCGTCGCAGGGGCGCCAGGCGCCGTCGACGACGACGGGGGCGCAGCCGAGGGCCGCGACGGGCGGGACGGCCGTCGCGCGGTAGGCGTCGAGCCGCGCGTCGAGGGCCGCGAGGACGTCGGGGAACTCAACTGCCCGGTCGACACGCTCGCACGGGTCCGCCGCGACGTCGAAGAGGCACGGCGCCGCGACGCACTGGCGCCGCGTCGCGTTCGCGTCCGCGGGCTCCGGCGCCGCGCCGCAGTCGACGACGGAGCGGGGGTGCGCCTCCTGGCCCGGCGGCCGCGTCCAGCCGGCCTCGGAGTCGGGCCGCACGGTCCCGATGCGCAAAAACTTCCAGTCGCCGACGATCAGGGCCTCGCCGTGGACCGTGTCGTTGCTGCCCGGCGCGTGCGCCTCGAGCAGGAGCTCGTCCCGGCCCGGCGCGCCGCGCGCGAGGACGTCGTAGGAGTCGACGCCGTCGCCGGGCGCGAGCGGCGGGTTCAAAACGAGCGGCCCGCCGCCCGCGAAGCGGTAGAGCGTCGGGAACCAGTCGACGGCGTGGAGCTTCGCGCGGGACGCGGACGACTTCGCGACGCCCGGCGCCTTGAGCAGGCCGACGACGCGCGTGCCGCCCTCGTAGAGCGTGTTCTTGCCCCCCCGGAGGGGCCAGTTGTTCGACGCGGTGCCCTCGTCGCCGTTCGTCGGGCCGCCGTTGTCCGAGACGAAGACGACGACCGCGTCGTCGTAGGCGCGCCTCGCCTTGAGCGCGCCCGTCACGTTGCCGACGGCCTCGTCCAGGGCGCTCACCATGCCGCTCACGTTCCGCCGCGGCCCCGCGGGGACGTGGCCGAAGGGTTCGAGGTAGCGCGCGGGAACTTCGAGCGGCCAGTGCACGTTCTGCCAGGCCACGTACAAAAAGTAGGGCGTCGACGCTGATGCCACGACGTCGACGGCGCGGTCCGTGAAGCTGTAGGCGGAGTAGACGCCGTCGTAGGCCCACGCCGTCGTTTCGTTGTTCGCGAAGTCGTAGGCGCCCGCGCAGTCGTGAGCGAAATAGTCCTCGGCGCCGGACCAGTAGCCCAAGAAGGAATCGAAGCCACGGCCCGTGGGCAGCGCCGCGCGCGTGTTCTGGCCCAGGTGCCACTTGCCGACGGCGTGCGTTTCGTAGCCGAGCCGCCGGAGCGCTTCGGGGAGGAGCTCGTACTCGAGGCTTAGGTGGTAGGCCGTGCCCTGGGCGAAGGGCATGTAGATGCCGTGGTGGATCGCGTGGCGCCCGCTGAGCATGGACGCGCGGCTCGGCGAACAGACGGGATGCGTGTGGTAGTTCAGGAGATCGACGCCGTCGGCCGCGAGGGCGTCGAGGCGGGGCGTCGGGATCTGCTTGGAGCCGTGGAAGCCCACGTCGTTGAACCCGAGGTCGTCGGCGACGAGGAAGAGGATGTTCGGGGCCGGGCTTGCCGCGGCGGCCAGCGCCGGGAGGGCGGCTCGGAGCGCCGTCCTGGCGGCACGCGCGCACGAGCTCCGCGAGGAGATCCGGGTCGTCCGCGAGGCGCCGGGCGCACGCGTCCGCGCCGAGGTTCGACGCGAGCTGGTCCGCCGCGGCAGCCCCATCGTCGCGCCCCGACGGGCGACGCAAACCTCAACGCTTTGCGCAGAGCTGCGGCTGAAGTCGTCGTGCTTGAAGCTGCGTAGTGACGGCCCATAGGCGACGGGCTGGTGCATCAGCTCGGTTGCCAGCAGAGCCAATGTGCGACCAGCGACGAGATGGCCGGCGGCGCGCGTGCCTCGCCGCTGCCTGCGCGCTCGCGTGCCTCGCGTCCGTCGACGGCTTCATCGCGCCGCTGCGCCTGAGCCCGTCGGTGGCGCGGCCGTCGGCTTTGACGGCCATCGAGGACGACCTGCTGCCGGCCCCGGACGCGGCCCCCCGCGAGGAGCGGCCCCGCTTCGAGGGCCGCGGCGGCCGCTTCGAGGGCCGCGGCGGCCGCGGCGGCGGCCGCGGCCGCGGCGGCGGCGGCGGCGGCCCCGTGATCCGGCTCAGCAACCCGATGCAGCTCGTCAAGAAGCCGCGCGCGGGCCGGGGCCGCGGCGGCGGCGGCGACTTCGGCCGGGGCCGGGGCCGGGGCCGGGGCGGCGCGGCGGCGCCGCGCATGCCGCGGCCGGGCGGCTTCGGCGTCGCGGGCGCGGAGGCGCCGGCGCCGGACGCGGCCAAGGGCCCCGGCCGCAAGGGGGGCCGCGCGGCGCCCCGCGGCGGCGACGACCGGGACCGGCGGCCCGCGCGCAAGGTCTACGGCGCGCCCGGCGGCGGCCGCGGCCGGCCGCAGCAGTTCCGCGGCGCGCGCGGCTCGCTCAAGCGGAAGCGGAACAAGAATCGCGAGGCCAAGGTCAAGTCCGTCGAGCCGCCCGTCGTCATCCCCGACGAGACCGTCGCCGTCGGCGCCCTCGCCGAGAAGCTCGACAAGTCGGGCGCGGAAGTCGTCAAGGTGCTCATGCTGAAGATGGGCGTTTTGGCGTCCGTGACCCAGAACATCGACGGCGGCACCGCGCGGAAAGTCGCCGAGGAGCTCGGCAAGACCTGGGTCGAGTCCGAGGCGGCGCTGGCGAGCGTTGAGGGGGATGACGACGACGACGACGACGACGACGACGACGACGAGGACGACGAGGAGCAGCTGTCGGCGATGGACTACGGCGCCGCGCTGGACGACGACGACGCGGCCTCCCAGCTGCCGCGCGCGCCCGTGATCACGATCATGGGCCACGTCGACCACGGGAAGACGAGTTTGCTCGATGCCCTGCGCCTGACGAACGTCGCCGAGGGCGAGACGGGCGGCATCACCCAGGGCGTCGGCGCGTACCAGATCGACGTCCGCGACGACCAGTCCGTGACGTTCATCGACACGCCGGGCCACGCGGCCTTTAGCGAGATGCGCGAGCGCGGGGCCAACGTGACGGACATCGTCGTGCTCGTGGTCGCCGCGGACGACGGCGTCAAGGAGCAGACCGTGGACTCCATCGCGTGCGCCAAGGCGGCGCGGGTGCCGGTGGTCGTGGCGGTGAACAAGATCGACGTCGAGGGCGCGGACCCGACGCGCGTGGAGAACGAGTTGATGTCCTACGATTTGGTGCCCGAGGAGAACGGCGGCGAGACGCTGTTCGCTCGGGTGTCGGCGCGCGAGAAGCTGGGGCTGGACGATTTGCTCGACAAGCTCTTGCTGCAGGCGGACCTGCTGGATCTGCGGGCGAACCCGGACCGGTCGGCGACGGGCATCGTCGTCGAGGCGGGCGTCAAGAAGGGCCTCGGCGTCACGGCGACGACGCTCATCCAGCGCGGCACGCTCCGCGTCGGCGACTGCTTCTGCGCCGGCGCCGCCTGGGGCAAGGCGCGCGCGCTCCTGGACGAGCGCGGCGACGCCGTCGACGCGGCGACGCCGTCGACGCCCGTGCAGCTCGTCGGCTGGCAGTCGGGCGCGGACACGGTGCCTTTGGCGGGCGACTACCTCCAGGTGGTCCCCGACGAGCAGACGGCGCGCAAGCTCAGCGAGGCGCGCGCGGAGCTCGCGGCGCAGCAGCGCGGCGCGAAGCTCCGCGACGCGACGGCGTCCGCGTTCCTCAACCACGTGCAGTCGTTCGGCGGCGAGGGCGCGAAGGAGGAGCGCAAGTTCACGGTGCTCATCAAGGGCGACACGGCGGGCTCCGTCGAGGCGCTCACGAGCTCCCTGGAGGCCCTGGACATCCAGGACGACGTGTCGCGGGTGAAGGCGACGGTGGTCTTCTCGGGCGTCGGCGACGTCACGAAGTCGGACGTCGCCGTCGCGTCCGTCTCCGGCGCCTACGTCATCGCCTTCAACGTGGCGTCCAACGCCGCCGCCATCGAGGAGGAGCGGCGGCTGTCGGGGGCCGTGCGCACGCGCTACTACGGCATCGTCTACGACGTCTTGGACGACGTCGAGGCGCGCATGCGCAAGGTCCTGTCGCCGACGCCCGACGGCGAGCTCGTCGGCACGGCCACGGTCAAGCAGCTCTTCGACATCGGCAAGCTCGGCAAGGTCGCCGGCTGCGGCGTCGACACGGGCTACATCCGCCGCCAGGCGAACGTCCGCGTCATGGCGGGCGACACGATCAAGTTCCAGGGCAAGCTCCGCACGCTCCGCAACGTCAAGGTCGACGTCGACAAGATCGAGGCCCCCAACGACTGCGGCCTCTCCTTCAAGGACTGGGAGGACGTCGAGGTCGGCGACGTCGTCGAGTGCTACGACGACGCCTAGGAGTCCGCGCGCGCGCGGACTCCCCTCCCCCGACTCTAACCGCTCCGTTCGACGTCTTTTTTTATGTCCGCGGGCGCCCGCCGGCGCCCCCGGGGGGCGGCGGCCGCGCCCTAGAAGGGCGCGAAGGGGAGGCCGCCGGCGTACGTGCCCGCGAAGCCGAGGTTCGTCAACGCGGGCACGGAGCCCGGGATGACCTCGGCGGCGACGAAGGCGGCCATGGCGAGCATGGCGAGGCGGCCGTTGGCGATCTCGCTGTTGCGCATGGACGCGAGCTTCTCCGCGTCGTACTTGGCCTCGAGGACGCCGGCCGTCGTGCCCGTGAGGCGGACCTTGCCCGGCGTGCCGCCCTGGAGGTAGTGGGGCTTCTGCGCCTCGAAGACGGACTCGATGCCGCCGATGGCCGCGACGATCTGCTGCTTGCCGTCGGCGGGCATCTTGTCCCACGCCGCGAAGAGGTCGCCGTCGGCGAGCGACGCGAACGACGTGCCGTCCAGGTCCACGGCGCCCGGGAAGTGGGCGCCGACGCCCGTGACGACGCAGCCGAGGAACGCCGCCATGGCGACGCGGCCGTGCTTGATCTCCGCCGCCCGGAACCAGAGCAGCGTCTTGTCGTTGACCTTGTCCGCGATGCCCATGGGATCGAAGTAGCCCGTCGGCGCCTGGATGCCGTCGGGGACGAGGGCCTTGGCGTCGGCGCGCAGCGCCGTCGACGACGCGGCGGGCGCCGCCGGCGCGACGAGCGCCGACGCGCTCGACGCCAGGAGGCTCAGGGCGACGATTTTACGGGCCATGCTTGATGCTTGATGCTCGAGATTTGGTCGATCCAAAGCCTTGTTTACGTGCACCGCCAGGCCGGCGCCGCCGCCGACGCCCGCCGCAGTCCCCGAGCTCGTCGGGAGGGAGCGAGGCCGCCCCCGATCTCGGCTAGCCCCGGGCTGGCGGCGAGGCACTCCTGGCAACTCGTCTCGTGCTCGCACCGGGGTAAAGTGGCGCAGATGGCACCTTCCATCGCGTCCGAAACCGTGCGGTCGTCGCCGGAGCCGCTGCGGACGACAGGCTACGGGCAATGTCCTGGGTGCTAAGGGCCCGCCATAGATATCGGGACGCGCCGGCCACGGCGCGACGGCGCCTCAGATTGCATGGGCAGGACCGGCAAGTGGGACCGGCCGCAAGATGGCGACCATGGCGACTCTGGGCTTCGCCTGCCTCGCGGCGCTCGGCGCCGTCGACGGCCTCGTCCTCGCGCCGCACCGCGCGCTCGTCTACAAGCCCGCCTACCGAAAACAGCTCCAGTGGCGGTCGGCGCCGGCGCGGCCGCGGCGGCCCTACGCCACGGTCGCGCGGCAACCGTCCATGCTCTTCGGCATCAACAAGCTCTTCAACTGGCTGAGCCCGACGGACATCATGTTCACGCTCGTCCTCGCGGGCTTCCTCTACCGGCGCCTGCGCCAGGTCCAGAGCGACCCGACGGCGGGCCTCGAGGAGGACGACGACGACGACGGCGCGGTGAACCGGGGCAACAAGCTCTTCAAGCAGCTCAGCGGCGCCAACTACCACTTCGTCGCCCAGTCGGAGGAGGACATCGCGGCGCTGCGCACCATGCACTGCCGCAAGTGCGGCTTCACCATCTTCGTCGCCAAGAACCGCATGAAGCGCCACTTCGCCGCCAACGGTTTGCAGTGCATGAACTGCGGCGCCGTGGCCCCGGACTTCTACAACGAGAACGACCCCGACGACCCCATCAACTTCGCGGGCGCGACCCTCGACATGATCGGCGACGAGTCCGAGAAGGGCGCCAAGGCCGCGGCGGACGCGGCCGCGGCGGACGCGGCCGCGGCGGCACGCGGCGGCGGCGGCGGGCGGGGACGCGGGCGAGGCCGCGGGCGAGGCGGCCGAGGAGGGCGTCGCGGAGGTCGTCGCGGAGGCCGCCGAGGCCGAGGCCGCGGGCGAGCCCGGGCCCGTGTTCAAGGCCGTCGTCGCGCAGGAGGAGGAGGCGGCGGACCGCGTCGCCGCGGAGCCCGCGGTCGTCGCCGAGGCCCCCGCGGTCGTCGCCGAGGCCCCCGCGGTCGTCGCCGAGGCCCCCGCGGTCGTCGCCGAGGCCCCCGCGCCCGCGCCGGCCCCCGCGCCGAAGCCCGCGTCGAAGAAGGCGGAGGACGACATCTTCGCGGAGCTCGGGATCTGAGCCCGCGCCCGAAACAACGCCGCGTCGTCCTAAAATCCCGAACCTAGGGAGCCGCGCGCCCCGCCTAGGACGACGGCGGCGGCGGCGCCATGCCGTTGGTCGTGCCGATGAGGTTGTGGAGGCCGAAGCCGAACTCCGTCGCGAGCTCCGCGAGGACCTCGGCCTCGTCGTCGTCGAACTTTTTGTTCAGCGCGGCGACCGCGGCCTCGAAGTCGGACGCGGAGCAGCCGATGGCGATGAGGGCGTGCTTGAGGGCCTCGATGGGCTTGAGCTCGACGGCGCCCCGGTTGTAGTCCTCGATCTTCTTGAGCTTGGGCCCGGCCGCGCCGCCGGCGGCGCCGCGGACGTGCGAGCCGCCCAGCGCGACGTTCCCGGCCCCCGGCTTGATGTCGGAGTGCTTGCCGTGGGCGCAGCCCTTGATCTCCATGAAGGACTCCCAGTCGTAGGCCTTCTTGTGGGGGCAGCAGGACCAGTACTTTGCGGTTTCGTGGAACACGGGCGGCTTCGTGTGGTGGCGGCACTCGCCGTCGAAGTTCGTGCGCTCGCAGTACTTCTTGTTGCACCCGAAGTTCTTGCAGGCGCGCATGGCGTCGGGCCCGCCGGCGCCGGCCTCGAAGCCGCCGGACTTGGCGCCGCCGCCGCCGAGGCGCGTCGGCGGCGCGCCGCCCGCGCCGAACTTGACGTAGAGGTCCGCGCGGTCGTGGACGCGCTCGCAGACGACGGCGTGCATGGGCACGACCTCGCGCATCTCCGTCTCGATGCGCAGCTGGGACCCGTTGAGCTGGTTCTCCGGGTGCTTGGCGTTGTAGTTTTTCACGAAGGTGTCCATCAGGTTCGAGCAGGGGCCCTTCTCCCACTTCTTCGGGAGCGTGATCTTCAAAGTCTGCCGCAGCGACTCCGCCGCCGGCTCCTCGTAGTGGATGAAGACCTTCATGGCGCCGGACGCGGCGACCGCCGTCAGGTCTACTTCGGCGGCCGGCGAAGCGCCTCGTCGTCGTCGAGCCCCGATGGACTGCATCATCTGCATTGTTGCAGTGTTGTGCAGTGGTCGCGTCGCCACTTCCGTCGCGACTTTCGTCGAGCTTTTCCGATGGATCTTGCGGGGTCGGGAGGAGCGATCCTCCGTGGCGCGCCTCGCCGGCCGGTTCGCGCGCGTCCGGCCAGTCGCGGCGCGTCTCCGCGTTCGCGCGGCGCCGACCGCGCGGCGATGATCACCAGCATCGATGCGCCGCCGCGAGCCGAAGCCCGACGCGAGCAGTCCGGCGGTGTCCAGTCCAGAGCGCCGGAGCGGTCTCGCCGAGTGGAGCGCGCGATGTTGAGCTTCAACGTGAAGGAGCAGTGCTCGACACTGTGAACTGAGCATGGGCCTTCCATTGCTTTAGCTGCAACAGCGTCGGCATGCAAGATCCACCGGGGCCGCCGGACGCCGCGGCGGCGACGACCGCGCCGCCGGAGCCGCCGGACGCGGCGTCGACGACGACCGCGCCCCGCGTCGCCGTGCGCGCACCGCGAGACACCACGGCCACTCCGATCACGCCCCGCGAGCTCGAGGCCATCGCGGCCTGGGAGCCGCGCCGCGTCGCCACGGGCGACAGGGCGGCGGCGCTCGCCGCGCGGCGCCTGCGCAGCGGCGGCGACGTGTCGGCGAACGAGAACGACTACCGGAGCGGCTACCGTTCGTGGCGCCGGGGCAACGCCGCGGGCGCGACGGAGTCGAGCGCGGGGCCCGTGGGCTGCCACGCCGACGTGGACAAGGCGCCGGCGCCGGCGCCGGCCGCCCGGGGGCCGAAGCTCCCCGCCGTCAACCTCCGGCACATCGTCGACGCCGACGACGGGCCGCGCGCGTTGTCGCACCTCAGGGAGGCGGTCGCGCACTTTGGCAAGTTCGTCCGCGCGCTCCGGGGCCTCGCGCTCCGCGCGCTCGGGCTCCGCGACGCGGCGGCGGCGCGCCACGCGGCGACGCGGCGCGCGGCCGCGGCGACGCTCGCCGCGCCGGGCCGCGTGCGGCCGCCGCCGTGGGAGAACCCGGACGTGCAGCGCGCGGGCACGCTCCGCGCGCGGCGCACGTCGCAGTGCGCGACCTCGGCCGACGCCGCCGCGCGCTGGGTCGCCGCGCCCTGCGACGCGGGGCCCTTCGCGCAGGACCTCAACGGGTCCTGGCGCTTCGCGCTCTTCGACTCGCCGACCAAGGCGCTGGAATTCGTCGAGCGCGGCGGCGCCGCCGGCGACGCCATCGACGTGCCGGGCGCCTGGCAGACGCTGGGCTACGACACGCCGGTCTACACGAACATCCAGTACCCCATCGCCGTGTCGACGCCCCCGGTGATGCCGCGGCGGAACACGACGGGCGTCTACGCTAGAACGGTCGTCCCGGGCGCCGCGGCCGCGGCCGGTGTCCTCGACGGGTCGCGCCGCTGCGTGCTCCACGTCGGCGCCGCGGACAACGCGGCCTTCGTGTTCGCGGGCGGCGCCTGGCGCGCGCTGTGGAAGGACGCGCGGCTGCCCGGCGAGGTCGACGTCACGGAGGCGCTCCGCGAGGCGCTCGGCCGCGGCGACGACGGGCTCGAGGTCGTCTGCGTCGTCGTGCGCTGGACCGAGGGGAGCTACCTCGAGGACCAGGACGCCTGGAAGCTCAGCGGCCTCATCCGGGACGTCTACGCGTTGTACCCGCCCTCGGTGTCCGTCTTCGACGTCTCGTGGGAGCTCGCGGGCGACGGCGCCGTCGCCGTCGCCGTCGACGTCGCCGCCGTCGGGCGCGCCATGGCGGGCCGGCTCCGCGTGGCGCTGCGCGCCGCGGGCGAGCTGCCCCTCGAGGCGTGTCGCGCCGCGGACCACGGCGGCGGTCCCGTCGTCGCGGAGCGGGAGGCGCCGCTCGTCGAAACGACGGCGGACGCGCGGCGCTGCTACGAGGACGACGACGCCGTCGAGGCGGCGTCGAGCGCCCATGCCATAACCCTGCGCTGCGACCGGCCGCTCAAGGTCTGGAGCCCCGAGCGGCCCTACGTCTACGTTTTGACCGTCGAGCTCCTCGACGACGCGCAGACGGTCCTCCAGGCCGAGGCCTGCTACGTCGCGCGGCGCGACGTGGCCATCGGCGACGACGGCGTGCTGCGGCTCAACGGCGCGCGGCTGACCGTCGCCGGCGTGAACCGCCACGAGACGTGCCCGGTGCGCGGCGGCCCGCACGTGCGGCGCGACGACGCGGAAAACGACGCGGCGCTGCTCAAGGCGGGCCACTTCAACTGCGTGCGCCTGAGCCACTACCCGCAGGCGCCGGCCTTCTACGCGGCCTGCGACCGCTGCGGGCTCCTCGTCGTCGACGAGGCGAACGTCGAGACGCACGGGTGGGCGCCGTACCCGGGCGAGCTCGCGGATTGCGCCCGGTGGCGCGAGGCGTACTTTCGGCGGGTCCAGCGCATGGTGCTGCGGGACCGGAGCCACCCCTGCGTCTTCTGCTTCAGCCTGGGCAACGAGGCGGGCTACGGGGGCGCGCACGACGACCTCGCGGCGTGGCTCCGATCCGCGGAGCCGGCGCGCCTCGTGCACTACGAGCCGGCGTCCTGGGCCGCCTACGAGGCCGACGCGGCGGCGCTGGCGCCGGCGGAGCGCGGCCGCCGCGACGCCGCGGGGCCGCCCGCGTGGGTCGAGCCGCCGGGCCGCTACGACCGGTCGGGGGTCTCCCGGCGCCAAACGGCGACGGATTTTCTGTGTCCCATGTACGCGCGCGTCGACGAGTGCGCCGCGCTCCTGGACCGGGATGCGCGCGTGTTGCAAAGGAAGCGGCCGCTCATTCTGTGCGAGTACGCGCACGCCATGGGCAACTCGGGCGGCAATTTGGCGGACTACTGGGCCGCGTTCCGCGCTGTGTGGAATTCAAATCTTCAACTCGACTTCAATGTGAGCGTATTCGAATGTTTTGACACAAGCTCTTCGGCCGGGCTTCGAGAGCTCGACGAGAGCAATCGATTCGTCCAAAAATTAGCCGAATCGACTTCGATGTGACCGAGCTAGAGAATTCTCAAGTTTGGTCAGGACCACCCAAACCAGTGGTTGGTTTCCACACAGGTTCCGCGACCCGGACATGCCGCGCCTCCAGGGCGGCTTCATCTGGGACCTCGCGGACCAGGGCCTGCGGAAGCGGCTCGGCGCGCACCTGAGCTTCTGGGCCTACGGCGGCGACTTCGGCGAGCTCCCGACGGACGAGACGTTCTGCCTCAACGGGCTCCTCTTCCCCGACCGGTCGCCGAAGCCGTCCTGGCTCGAGGCCGCGGCGGTGCAGCGGCCCTTCGGCGACCCGGAGGTCGTGGGCGTCGAGGCGCGCGGCGATTCGCGGCGCCTCGTCGTCCGCGTGCCGAGCCGCGCGTCGCGGGCGGGCGTCGAGCTCGCGCGGCGCTTCGAGTTCTCCTGGCGCCTCGAGAGCGCGGGCACTTTGATCGCCGAGGCGCCGCCGAAGCCCGCGGACCACGAGGCGCCGCGCGACGCGCGGGACCGGGCCCGCGACGCCGCGCTCGAGCTCGGGCCCGCCGCGCGCGTCGCCGCGGACGTGCCCGAGGCGGCGCTGCGGCAGCGGCGGCCGGGCAAGGCGACGCTCACGGTGGCCGCGTTCCTGCGGCGCGACGAGGCCTGGGCGCTCCGGGGCGCCGAGGTCGCGCGGGCCCAGGTCGTGCTCGGCGACGACGTTTTAGGGCCGCCGGGCGCGGCGCCGCCGGCCGCGGGCGACGCCTTCGGCCTGCGCGTCGTCTCCGCCACGGCCGCCGAGATCCGCGTCGAGTCGCGCTGCGGCACGGTCGGCGTCACCATCGACGCCGATACCGCCTTGCCCGTGGGCTACGACGTCAACGGCGAACCCGCGCTCCTCTCGGAGACCCCGGCGGCGTCGGGAGGTCCCGCGCGCCGCGCGTCGTCGTTCCGGAGCGGGTCGAAGGCGCCAGTGACGGCGGCGGCGGTCGATCGCCGGTCCGCGCTCGCGCTCGCGGCGTTGGACGGCGGCGGCGCGCGCGCGCCGCTCCACGCCGACGAGCTGCCCGTGCTCGAGGCCGAGGTCGGCTACGGCGAGCTCGGGTTCCGGGGGAAGCTGGGCTACGAGGGCAAGCCCGTCGTCGTCGGCGGCGCGCCCCGGCGGCGGTCCCTGAGCGCGCACGCGAATTCGGTGGTCGTGCTGGACCTCGGCGCGGCGGCGGGCGCGGGGTCGTTTTCGAGATTGACGGGCCGCGTGGCCATCAACGACGACCAGCGCGAGGACTCCATCGGCGGCGTCGTCGGCCGCCAGTCGCCGTTGGTCTTCGAGGTCCGCGACGCGGAGAAGAAGGTGCTCTGGAGCAACGCGGCGACGCCGCTGGCGGAGCCCGGCGCGTCGCAAGCCTTGGACGCGGACCTGCGGGGCTGCGGCGGGACGCTCGAGCTGCGGGTCCACTCGCCCTGGGGGCCCGTGGACGTCGCGCACGCCGTCTGGGTCGACCCGCTGTTGTGGTGGGCGCCGCCGGACGACACCGGCGCTCCGCCGCCGTCGCCGGGCCGCGACCGCCTCGCCGCGGCCGCGAAAAGGTACGCGAGGGGGCCCGTGAAGCTCTGCTGCGAGCGCGCGTTCACGGACAACGACCGGGGCGGCTACGCGGCGGCCTGGCGCGCCGCGGGGCTCGACCGGCCCCTGGAGCTCGCGCGCGCGGCGCCGCCGGCGGGCCTCGGCGCCGTCGGCGACGGCGGCGGCGCCGCGCGGCTCCGGCGCCTCGACGACGGGTCCCTGGAATTCGTGGCTCGCCTCGAGTTCCGGCCCGCGCGCGCGGACGCGAAGACGCTCGCGCTCTACGCGCGCCTCGACGCCTGGCACGGATCGGCGAAGCCCGGCGACCGGGAAGTTCTGGCGCCTTTGGACGCGCGCGCGACGGCCGCGGCGCACCTCTGGGCCGCCGCGCGGCGGCTGGCCCACGCGGACGTCCCGCGGGGCGTCGAGGTCTGGGTCCCCCGCGTCGCGCCCTGCTCGACGCACCCGCTCGGCAGCGCCATCTCCGCGGCGCAGGAGAAGGCCATGGACGACGACGACGAAGACAACGGCGCGCGCGCGGCGCCGTCGCCGCGGCCGCCGGGCGACGCGCTTTTGGCGACGTGCGAGGCGTCGACGCGCGTCGGCGCCGACGGGTCCGTGACCGTATCCGCCGCGGATCTGATCTTCCGCACCGCGGACGCGACGAAGGCCGCCTGGCCCCCTTTGCCGCGCCTCGGCCTCGCGCTGCGGCTGCCGCCGTCCGTGGGCGACGTCGCCTGGCTCGGCTTAGGCCCCCACGAGTGCTACCCGGACCGCAAGGCCGCGGCCCTCTTCGGGGCCTTCGGCGGCACCGTCGACGACCTCTTCGTGCCCTACCTGCGGCCGTCGGAGTGCGGCAACCGCACGGGCGTCGAGCGCCTCGCGCTCGCGTCGCCGTCGCTGGCCCTGGGCATCGCCGCGGACTTCGGGGCCTTCGACTTTAGCGCGTCCCGCCACGGCGACCGCGACCTCGTCGAGGCGCGGCACCAGCACGAGCTCGGCGACGGGCGGCGCGGGAAATTTCGGTCGTGTTTCGCTCGTTTCGGCCGATTTTTGGACGAGCGATCGTCTCTCGGAACGGTCTCGACGCGTATATCCGGAACACTCACGTCGAAGCTCCACCCTTTCCCCGCCCAGGCGACGGCGGCGCGGTCCACGTCCACGTCGACCGCGCGGTCCAGGGCGTCGGCGGCGACGACTCGTGGACGGCCTGCGTCCACGAGCCCTACCTCGTCGTCCCGCCGCCGCCGGAGGCGCCCGCGGCCTTCACGTTCGCGCTCGACGCGGTGCCCCGCGACGCCGACGACGCGCGGCCGCTGCTCGACGCGGTCGACGGCACGTCGAAGAAGCGGGTCGGCATGGTCCGCCGGTCGTCGTCGGGGAGCCTCGACGACGCGGGGCTCGCGCCCTCGTTTTAATCGCAGTTGGTACTTACTGGCAATATTCGTCGTTTGTCACGACGGTCGAGCCTCTGGCGCGATCGCGCGCGACTCCCGCGGTCCAGATTCCCCGCAGCCCTTCCAGTCAAACGAAGTAGTAGTAACTCGCCATGGTACAAGTAGTTACCTTAGCGACGTTGAAACTCTCTTCCGAAACGCCTCACGGAGCTCGCGGCCGCCGGCCCGCCTCACGGAGCCGCCGGCTCGCCTCGGGCGCGCTCGGAGCGTTCGTCGAAGCGCGCTTCACGGCGCGCGTCACGCGCGAGCTCCCGGCGCACGGCGCACGCGACGGACCGGACGGTGCACTGGCGTTGCAATGGGGAGCGCTTTCGCGCGCGCCTTCTTGCGAAGCTCATTGTCGAGGGCCACGAGCTTGGTGGCCTCGAACTCCTCGTATGGAACTTTCTTGTCATATTGCAAGAGCACACCTTCAATGAAGCGGTAGAATGAGACTCCCTCGCCCGGCTGGTAGGGCCTGTAGTTTCCTGTCAAACCCAGCTCGAGGAGAGCCCACGTGTCGTCGTCGTCGATCGGATATCGCCACCATGGAGGCGGATCGTCTCCGGGGCCCCAATCCCACACGCATTTTTCCAGCAGCTCGGCCAGCTTTTCGGGCCCGATTGCCTCCGCGTATTTTTTACACAGCTCGCGCCGTGTGGGGCCAGGCCCGGTGCGCGTCACGAGTTGGGACGGCGGTGTTGCCCAGATGTCCTCTCGCTCCGTTCTCGCTTCGCCGCTGCGCACATCATCGAGGGCAACCTGCTCGTCCCAATGAAGGGAGGTATCCCTTGCGCCGGCGGGTTGCCACTTCATGCCGCAATTTCGACCGACGCACACACAGGGCCCACACACGGCCTGAGACTGCCTGAGGCAAATCTTGTGGCATTTTTTGGCAAGGAGAGACGAGGAGGCGTGTGGACTGTGTAGTCAAGCTTAGCATAACATGTCCGATGACGTGCCCGATGAGATGGATGAGTGCGTGCAGCTCGTTGCGTACGTCGTGGAGCAGCTTCCCCAAGAAGAGATATCCCACTTCCGCGAATTTGTAGATGAGCTGTGGGCGGCGCACTCGGAGGGCGAGTTTCCGTCGTTTCGGGAGGCGCTGCTACAGCGAGGCGAGGCTATCGTCGGCGCGGAAGTCTGGCGCCGTGCCCTTGAGAAGGAAGCTACAAGTTTCAAATCCCGGAATGATTCAGCGGACTACGACGTCGAGTCGTGGATCAAAAACGCGAAAGAATTGAATTTGCCGGACTATTTTAGTGACTCACCACGGACGCTGAAGAAATTGAATCCTCGAATCTGCGAAATGGGGTGCTGTTATCCCGTTTCATGGGGAAATGGGCAACACCGATACTACGAAGCGAAGAAGATGTGCGAATGCTGCCACTCGGCGTTTTATTGTACGGAGGAGTGCCACCGAAATCACTGGGCGGCGCACAAGCGCAACTGCGGAAAGCACGGCATCGCGCGGCAATATCGCGGCGAAGCTTCATGGATTGCCGCAGTCGCGTGGTCGTGTGTTCGAGACGGGTCGCGCGTCTGGTTTCCGCTCTGCGTGCACCGCGACGACACCGTTGACGACGTGAAGAAGAAGATCCGGCGACGATTCGACCTGGCCCTCTCCGATCAGGTGCTCAAGGCTCGGCCAGCTTGCACGGCTTCCTTCGTCGAGATCGAGATGGGCGGCAGCTTCTGGCGGGTCCCAGGGACCGGGCGCGGGACTCTCGCGGACTTCGAAGTTTCGCGCAAGGAGATATTGATCCTCGAGACGGAATGCGCGGGACCGAAGCCCACCTGTGAGTGGTGTCGCCAATGCATCGGCGGCGCCTGCCGATTAGAAGCCGGACCCGACCCCAACGACGCCAAGCATTTTCCGCCGCTTCGCCAGAAGCCCGAGGCTCAACGCAACGACCCCTGCCCCTGCGGCAGCGGGAAGAAGTACAAGAAGTGCTGCGGCCGGTAGCTCATAACCTAGGGCCCGGGTCCTTTTGGGCGAGCTTGCGCTCCTTGAGGTACTTCGCCGAAGACGACCTCAGTCGAACTTGAAGTCTCACTGCCAGTCACGGTGGCAGTCGGACCTCAGGACGTCGACGAGCGCGCGCCCTCGTTTTAACCGCATCAGACGCAGTTATCGCCGCCGTTGCGCGCCGCGCGCAGCGCCTCGGCGCGGTCGCGCTCGAGGGCCGTCGCCGGCCCGGCGTCGAGGAACGCGAAGTCGCGCTCGAGCGCGAGCGACCGCGAGAGCGCGACGTTGTCCGACGCGTTGAGCACGACGTGCCACCAGCCCGCGGGCACGAAGACGACCTCCCGGGGCTGCTGGACGAAGATTCTCGCGCCCGGCGGCGGGCCGCGGTCCCAGCGGAGGAACCAGTCGGCCGCGGAGAGGTCGTAGTCGCCGCCGCTCGTCGGAAAGAGAAACGACCGGTCCGTTCCCGGCGGCAGCACGGCCCAGAGCTTGCAGCCGGAAAGTAAGACGACGTAGGCGCAGGTCAGCGGGTGGTCGTGGACGGGCGTGCCCGACCGCGCGGCGCCCGCCAGCAGCCAGCCCCGGGGCAGCGGCCGCTTCGCCTCGTCCGCGCAGCCCAGCAGCCGCGGCAGCGCGTCGTCGGCGAGGCAGGGCGGCGGCGGGCCCAGGCCCGCGAGCGCGGCGCGCTCCGCGGCGTCGAAGACGTAGAGCGGCGCGTCGTCGCCGCCGCCGCCGTTTTTCGCGTAGGCCGCGTAGGCGGCCGCGCTGACGCGCGCGGACGACAGCGACGCGCGCGCCTCCCAGGGCCCGCCGTCGACCTCGAGGGGCGTCGCGCCGCCGACGCGGGCCGCGAGGCCCGCGAGGCTCCAGTCGCCGGCGACGCCGGGCCAGCCGTCGACGAGGCCGGCGACGACCGCGGGCTCCTTCGGGCACGCGGCCAAACCCTCCGAGCCGTCGACGCGCGCGCTCGCGTCGACGAAGTCGCGCGCGGCGCCGTCGAGGCGCAGCGTCACGCGGCGCGCGCCGACGTCGATGTCCAGGCGCTCCGCGAGGCGCCGCGGCCGCCAGGTCGCCGGCGACGCCGGGCCGGCGAGCGTGCGCTTGGCGGCGGCGATGGACAGGTCCTCGGCCGGCGCGCGGCGGCGCGCGCGCGCCTCGCGGATCGCCTCGGCGCGGATCGCCGCGGCCGACGACGCGTCGAGCGCCGCGGCCATGGATTGCTTTGCTCGTTTAGGGAGAGCCCATCGTCTTCTCCAAATCTCAAGGCTTGCCGTTCACCTTGACCTTCAAGGACGAGACGGCTAACGTTTTGCGGCGAGATCGACTCCGTCGACGACACACGCGACGTCGACGCGCTCTTCGCGGTTCCAGCGCCTCCCATTCAGGCTCGCCGCTGGAGACCGCCAAGGGCCCGCCCGCGGGGGCCGCGCGCCCGCGCCACCGTGGACCCCCGTCCCAGGGACCCGTCGGGCACGCCCGGCCAGGCGCCGGGGTCGAGGACGTCAGCCCTGCATCAAAAGGACTCAGCAGGGGTTGTCGACTGCGCTCGAGCGCGCCGGCATGTCACGCTGCAACATGGCGTCAACTTCCGTCCACAATCGTCACTCCGACACAGCTTGGCTTGGGCCCGACAGAATGGAGAAGCTCGTGCAACTGTGGGCCCTCTCCGCGGCCGCGGCCGCCTTCACGACGCCTACGGCTCCCCGCGCGACGCCGGCCCTGCGCTCGACCTGGCTCAACCAGGGGTTCGTCGAGTCCGTCAAGGCGGGGCCGAACGGGTCGCCGTTTCATGCGAACTACGCCGACGTCGACCGGAGCGAGGTGCAGCTCGCGGCGCAGACGACCATGAACGCGCTCCGGTCCAAGGGCCGCATCATCGACAAGACGACCGAGGAGGCCGCGTGGGAGGCCGCGTGGATCGCGGCCTCGGTCGCGAACCAGGAGCGGCTCAAGAACAATCGCGACGCGGCGGCCCAGGTGGCCTACGGCGTCCAGGTGCCGCCCATCGGGGGCGGCAAGGACGCGACCCCCGAAGCGTTCGTGGCGGACAAGCCCGCGTTCGTGGCCGCGCTCCGGTCCAGCGGCCGCGGCTTCGACCAGGAGACCGAGGAGGCCGCGTGGGAGGCCGCGTGGATCGCCGCGTCGGTCGCGAACCTCCAGCGGCTCAAGCTCAAGCAGGACGCGGCGGCCCAGGTGGCCTACAACGTCCAGGGCAACATGCCGCCGCTCGGCGCGGGCGCGATGCAGATGCAACAGCAGCCGATGCTTCAGCAGCCGATGCTTCAGCAGCCGATGCAGCAGCAGCCGATGCAGCAGCAGCCGATGCAGCCGATGCAGCAGCAGCAGATGTACCCGCAGCAGATGCACCCGGAGCAAGTGCACCCGCAGCAGATGAATAACCCGCAGCCGATGCGCCCGCAGCAGATGCGCCCGGAGCAGATGCACCCGGAGCAGATGCGCCAGGAGCAGATGCACCAGGAGCAGATGCATCAGCAGATGATGCACGAGGAGCAGATGCACCAGCAGATGCAGGCCCAGCAATACGGCGGTTCGTCGATCGGGGGCAGCGCTTGGGGCAACTCGGTCGTCCCGAGAAACGAGCCCGGCGTCTCGAACGCGGCCGCGTCCGGCCGGCGCGCCCGCTCGCAACAGCGCGGCGGCGAGCAACGCTTTCTCCCGGGCCCGGGAGGCTACGAGGGCCCGGGAGGCTACGGGGGCCCCGGAGGCCCCGGAGGCTACGAGGGCCCGGGAGGCTACGGGGGCCCCGGAGGCATCCCCCGAAACGACTTCGGCGGAGGCGTCGGGCGCGCGGCCCCGCGCGCGTTCGGCTCGGGCGCGGCCGGGCGCGCGGCCGCGCTCCAAGCCGCCCGCGAAGCCGCCGCGCGCCCGAGAATCGGCGACGTCAACGGCGCGGCCCGAAGCGGGGGCGCGCTGCGGGCCGCGATGGTCCGCGACTACCACGACGGCCTCGTCTAGGGCCGCCGCTCGGTAAAAGCTCCACTGTGCGCGCTGGCCACCCCCGGACGAGTCCGACCAGGCGGCGGGGTCGACGACGTCACGCCCTGAATGAAAGGGGGAGTCGACTCACAAATCCCGCCGGCCGCGGTCGCAGATACGGCGGCGAGCTCCCGGCGGCCTATGGCGGCGGCTTCAACCCCAACCAGCTCACGACGCTCCCGGGCAACGGCGTCCGCGTGCGCACGGCCCAGGGCTTCAGCTTCGGCGCGGAGCAGCCAGCCTGATTGAACGGCAACATGGCTGAGTTGCTGTGACGTTTGGACCGTCACGGCGTGTTCGTGGAGATGGCCCGCCTGCAAGTCGCCCTAGACGGCACGATGTTCAAGCGCGCCACCATCATCGCGACGCTCGCCCTCGGCGCGCAGGGCTTCGCCCCCAAGTCATTGCCGCGCGCGTCGACGCGCGTCTCCGAGTCGTTCGAGGAATACATGAAATCGCGCGAGGACGCCCCGGCGGCCCCCGCGGCGCCGGCCGCGAAGACGGCGCCCCTCGTCGTCGACGTCGAGCCCGTCGGGGCGAAGCCGGCCGCGTCCCCCTTCACGGCGGACTACGTCGACGTCGAGCGGCGCGAGGTCGAGCTCGCGGCGCGGACGGCCCTGGACGCGCTTCGGTCCAAGGGCCGCGGCCTCGACCGGGCGGCCGAGGAGGCCGCGTGGGAGGCCGCGTGGATCGCCGCGTCGGTCTCGAACCTCGGGCAGCTCAAGCTCAAGCAGGACGCGGCGGCCCACGTGTCCGCCCACATCCAGCCCTACGTCCCGCCGCTCCGGCTCCCCGCGCCCGGCGGCCCCGAGCAGGACCCGCGGGATCCGCGCTTCGCAGCGGGGCCGGCGCCGCCCGGCGGCGACGTCCGCGGCTACGCGCCGGACCCGCGGGATCCGCGGGATCCGCGTTTCGCGGCGCCCGCCCCCGGCGGCGACGTCCGCGGCTACGCGCCGGACCCGCGGGATCCGCGCTTCGCGGACACGCCCGCGACCGCGCCGGCGCAGCGGCGTCGGGCGAGCGTCGCGCGGGCGAAGGCCGGCATCGAGCAGGAGCAAGTCCGGGGCCCCCTCTCGAACGAGGGCAACTACAACCACGACGACGCCTACGGCCGCGGTCAGGTGGGCTCCAAGACGCGCGCGGGGCCGCCGCCCGCGGGGTGGGAGGAGCGCTACGAGCGGGATCGCCTCGCGGCGGCGCGGGGGCCGCCGCCCGCGGGGTGGGACGCGCCGCCCGGCGGCGGCTACGCGCAGGACCCGTGGAATCCGGGCTTCGACGAGGGGCGGGCGCCGCCGGGCGGCGATTTCGGCGGCTACGAACAAGGCCCCAAAAAGCAGCGCTTCGGGGGGGCGCGGACGCGGAACGGCGGCCACGTCCGCGTGGTGCCGCCCGGCGGCGACGTCCGCGGCTACGAGCAGGAGGACCCGCGGGATCCGCGCTTCGCGGCGGGGCGGGCGCCGCCCGGCGGCTACGAGCAGGGGCCGTGGGATCCGCGCTTCGAGGCGGGGCCGGGCGGCGACGTCCGCGGCTACGAGCAGGGCGCGTGGGATCCGCGCTTCGAGGCGGCGCGGGCGCCGCCGGGCATGGAGGGCCGCCGCTACGCGCAGGGCCCGAAGAAGCAGCGCTTCGCGGGTCGCCGGAACTACGACCAGGCCGACGCCTTCGCGCACGGCGGCCCGCAGCCCCGACGCTCTCGGGGCGGGCGCAATCGCTGGGACAGCTCTGTCGTCCCGAAAAACGACCCGCGAAGCCCGGCGATGATGCAGGAAATGATGCAACTCCCGAACCAGCGCAACCAACGGACGGAGGGGTTCCGCGGCGGCATGGGCCGCTAGGGCCGTAGGCACCCTGTAAGCAATGATGGTGCCCATAGTGCGAGCCCGGTGAAAAGCCAGCTGGGCTGGAAAGCCAGCCACGTTCTCCTTCGAGCTCGTGGGCGTCGACGGCCGCGGCGAGATCGGGCAGCGCGCCCCCGCGCCACCGTGGCCGTGGCCGCGGCCCCCGTCTCAGGGACCCGCGGGACACGTCCGCCGGGGTCGAGGAGGCCAGCCCTGAATTGAACGGACCTGGCAGGGGGAGTCGAGCGACCATAGCCACCGGCTAGCGCGCACCGAGAGGCCTACCGAGCGCGCAGCGCCTGGCCGGGGGTCAGAACCGCGATGATCCGGAATGACGGGGATCGACTCGTACGATCGTAAACGTATGGCCCTTCCAATTCTTCTGCTCGCCGCGGGCGCCGCCGCCTTCCAGGCGCCTGCGGCGCCGCGGACGACGACGGCCCTGCGCGCGACGCGGCAAGGCTGGCTCGCCGGCTCCATGAACTACGTCGACGTCGAGCCGCGCGAGGCCGCGTGGAAGGCCAAGTGGAGCGCCGCGTCGGCCGCGAACGTCGAGCAGCGCGCGCACACGCGGGGCGCGGCGGCCCGGGTCGCCGACGACGTCCGGGCCTACGTGCCGCCGCTCGGCGGCCGCGTCGCCGGCGCCGTCGACGAGTTCGCCGCGGACGAGACGGCAATGTCGTCCGCGCCGGCCTGGCTCGCCGGCAACGTGCTCGGCGAGCAGGCGGCCGCCGAGCGGGCGCTGGCCACCATGGAGCGGGAGCGCGTCGGCGCGGAGGCCCCCGCCAAGGCGCGTCGCCACGGGGCCAAGGCCAAGGCCGTCGTCCGCAGCCCGCCCCGCCGTCGCTTCCTCCCGGGCCCGGGAGGCGTCGTCGACGGCGGCGCCGTCGGGCCGGGCGCGATGGGTCCGGGCGGCGCCGTCGGGCCGGGCACGCCCCGCCCGCACCCCGCCCTGCCCTACGACTACCGCCGCGCGACGCGGGACCCGCATCGCTACCACGACCCCAACGCCGCCTACGGCGAGGGCTTCTTCCCGGCCCGCCGGGTCGCGACGCGCGCGCAATGGGGCAACCCGGGCCTCCCGTGGCTCAACGACCGCTCCGTCGTCCCCCGCCGCCCCGGCCCGCGCGCCGCCCACGGGCCCTCGCGGGCGACTCCCACGTGGCGCCCGGCGTACGACGAGGACATGCGGCAGAACCCGTACGGCGCGAACAGCATCCAGTTCGACGCGGGGCGGAACCGGTGGCAGAACCGCGAGCAGCGCCGGCGCCAGGAGGAGGGCCGGGGCCGCGCGGACTGGCGCCGGCCGCGAGGCGGCTTGCACCGCGAGGAACTCCGCGCCCGCCGCTACCGCGAGTGGAAGCCCCTGAGCCAGGACTTCACCTGAGCCAAGACTCTCAGTAAGTAAGCCAGCCTGAGAGCCGTGGGGTTGCTGTGAGCAGCAGCATGATATCCCGCCGAGCACGTCCGGTGGCAACCGCGGCTGGACGACGGTCCCGAGCTGGACTTCGCGCGCGCGCCCCCTTTAATAACTCGTCCAACATCGCGCGGCCCCCCCTCCCTTCCCCGGACGGGCGCCGGTCGAGCGCGCGTCCCCTTCAATAAGGTGTTCAACATCCACATCAATGAGGTCGGCAGGGCAGCCTCCCGCGCGCGCGCTGGTTCGCGCCGCGCCGCCCCCGCCATGGCCCTGGCCTACGCCCCGGACGGCGGGTCCTTCGGCGACGCCAACTCGCAGCTCTCCTGGGACGGCGCCGGCTCCGTGGGCGGGCGGTCCACCGGCGCCTGGCGCGACGAGGTGCTCGGCGAGTGGCGCGTGCCGCCGGACTGGAGCACGCAGATGTGGAGCGAGGACGGCGTCAAGCACATCGACGACTGCACGCTCGTGCGCATCAACGTCCAGGAGTCGGTCTACGGGCCCTACCGCCAGCGCTTCTCGCGGCAGGAGACGGACGACCAGTGGACGCCGCTCCTCTACCTCTTCGTGAGCCCGCTGCCGTTGAGCGGCGGCAGCGGGCGGCGCTACGTGCTCGAGCGCGCCGAGGAGCCCCACCGCACGCGCATCCGCTGGGACCGCGACGAGAAGCCCCAGGCGCGCGACACGACGCGGTGGCGCGAGCCGCACGACGCGTTCCGCGAGTTCTTCGCGATGCCCGAGCCGCTCCCGGGCCTCACGGAGTGCCACGTGGACTGGACGTCGGCGCCGGACCGCTACATGATCACGCAGAATTACCGGCCCGCGGCGGCCTGGCTGCGGTGCTTCCGCTTCTTCGCGTACACGGCGACGAAGTACCACCTCATGTACCGCGACTGGCCCCGCGGGTCGCCGCTGAGCTTCTCTTATCGTTTGGTCCCGGGCCACCGCTGCCCCGTGGAGCACCCCTGGAAATGCCTCTTCGCCTTCTTCGCCTTCGACAAGCAGGTGCCGGGCACGAACGAGTACGCGGTCCAGTGGTCCGACGAGGGGTTGCCGCGGCTCCGCGTCGGCATGACCGCGTCGGACCGGCCCGAGTGGTCGCCGGAGACGCTCGTCTTCTACGCCCACGACGTGCCCATCCCGACGACGGCGCGCTTCGCCGTGCACTACCGCGTCCGCGACGGCACGAACATGGAGTGCGAGCAGAACCGCATCTCCATCGACAACGCGCTCGGCTCCTGGGTCGAGAAGTTCTGCTTCTACGCCTACCCGGCGCCGACGGTCGAGCTCGACGCCGACGACGGCGCCTCGCTCAACGACCGGTCCCGGCCCTACTAGGGGGCTTCGGTTCTAGGTCGCAGGCGCGTACGTCCGGGAGCCTTCCGGGACGCCGCGGGTCGGGCGAGTCGCGAGCGGCTCGCCGGAGCTGCCGATATCTCGCCTCCTTGAGTTTGCAGCAAGCTCCGTCGCGATGATGACGAGGATGCGCTCGCCCTGCACGATGCTCGCGCTGCTGTGCTCCCTGGCCCTGACGAGCTCGCTCGTCGCGTCCAAGGTGAGCGCGCCGTCGCCCCGGCGCGACGTGTCGGCGGCCGGTGCGGCGACGGACGACGCCCCCCTGCTGCTGCGCGCGGCGCGCGGCGAGGCCGTGGAGCGGACGCCCGTGTGGATGATGCGCCAGGCCGGGCGCCACATGCAGGTCTACCGGGACCTCGTCAAGAAGTACCCGACGTTCCGCGAGCGGAGCGAGATCCCCGAGGCCGCGCTCGAGATCAGCCTCCAGCCGTGGGAGGCGTACGGCGTCGACGGCGTCATCCTCTTCAGCGACATTTTGACGCCCCTGCCGGCCATGGGCGTCGACTTCCAGATCAGCGAGGGCGGCGCCATCGCCATCTCGCCCATCCGCACGGAGGCCCACCTCGCGGAGCTGAAAAAGGCGAATTTCGACGCGGCGACGGCGTGCCCCTTCGTCGGCGAGGTCCTGGGCAAGCTCCGGGACAAAGTCGGGTCCAGCGCCACGGTGCTCGGCTTCGTCGGCCTCCCCTTCACGCTCGCGTCCTACCTCGTCGAGGGCAAGACGGGCACGACGTCCGGGTTCGCGGAGGTGGGGAAAATGAGGAGCGAGCAGCCGGAGCTCCTCCACGGCATCCTCGACCTCCTCGCGGAGAACATCGGCGCCTACGCCTGCTACCAGGTCGAGTCCGGCGCCCAGGTCATCCAGGTCTTCGACTCCTGGGCGGGCCACCTCCCCGAGGACCAGTACCTCGAATTCGCCGTGCCCTACCAAAAGAAGGTCATCGAGGCCATCAAGGCCAAGCACCCGGAGACGCCCGTCATCATCTACATGGCGCCGGACGTCCACTCGAAGGACGGCGGCTTCCTCGACCACCTCGCGGCCTCCGGCGCGGACTGCGTCTCCGTCGACTACACCGTCGACTTCGGCGAGACGCGCGCGAGGCTCCCGGCCGGAGTGGCCATGCAGGGCAACCTCGACCCGAAGATCCTCCGCGACGGGCCCCTCGACAAGATCAAGGAGGAGACGGAGAAGATCCTCGCCGCGGGCAACTGCAACATGCACATCATGAACCTCGGCCACGGCATCGAGGCCGACACGCCCGAGCCGCACGCGAAGTTCTTCGTGGACACGGTCCAGGCGTTCCGCGCCAAGTAGGAGCCCCCGCGCGTAACGCGCTCTCGTGGCCCTGTGTCGTTACAGCCGGTAGTGCCGGATGCCCGTGGCCTCGGCGAACTCCCTGTTCAGGAGCGCGACGACGTCCCCGGGCTCGTGCTTCTTCGGCAGGAGCTTCTTCGCCGACTTCTTGTCCTTGGGGTTCGCGATGGCGTAGTTGAAGGAGTAGGCCTGGGGGTCCGCGCCCGCGGCGATCGCCGCGGACGTCGCGTACTCGGGCCGCGTCGGCGGCGCGAAGTCACGCAGATCGTCGAGCTGCGCGTCGACGACGCGCACGAGCAGGGACGCGCCGCCGGGGACGAGGTCGAAGTCCGGCGGCGGCGCGCCCTTCCGCCGCTTCCGGGGCGCGGCCGCCGCGATCTCCGCGAGCGCGTCGACGACGCAGTCGCCCGCGTGCGCCGCGGCGAGCACCGTCGCCGGGATCGTGCCCCGGAACAGCGGGAGCACGAAGGCGCCGCTGTCGACGTAGTCGCAGCGCCGCAGGAACGCGGACGGCCGCGTGGGCCGCTGGAAGAGCGGCAGCACGGCCCAGTAGCGCCGGCTCGGCGACGTCGGCACGTCGGCGACGAGCCCCCCGCGCCGGCGGTCGTCGGCGGCGTGCGCGGGGCGGATCTCGAAGAAGGCGGCGAGGGACGGCGACCGGGGCTTGTCGCGGAAGCGCCGGGGCCCGTCGAGGAACCGCGGGTGCTGGGGCCACGCGTCGAGGTCGTGCTTGAGCGTGAACTGGGCGTCCTCGGCGAGGGGCGGGTCCCTCAGGTAGAGGCCCGGCGGCGAGATGACCGTGACGACCTTGTAGAGCGACGGCGGGTCGTGCTTCGACGACGGCAGGTTGTTGAGGCCGTCGACGGCGACGGAGAGGCCCAGGTCCGCCTCGTAGGAGCTCTGGCGCGTGTGGGGCAGGATCGCCGTCGGCTTGGGCCGGAGCGCCGCCGCGGCGAACTCGGCGGCCCTGTCGAGCAAGGCCCGCTCGTCGGAGCCGCGCGCGGCGAACGTCGTCGCCGCGACGGCGTCCGCGACGTGGCCGCTCCGCGCGACGCCCGGGTCGCTCCGCTTGAAGCGCCTCCTGTAGAGCTCGCGCTCGAGGGGCGACGGCGCGCAGCGCTTCGAGTCGTAGGCGCCGGACGCGTAGGCCGGCGCGGGGCTCGCGAGACCCAGGGCCGCCCAGCGGTGCTCCGGCGCCGTGTTCCGGCTCAGCACCTCGAGGCCGTCGGGCGTCGTCGGCGCGACCTGGACGCGCACGAGGAGCGTCGCCGCGGCGACGCGCGGCTTGCCGTCGAGCTGGTCGTGGGCCAGGTCCGCGACGCGGGGCGGCTTCCGGTAGATGGGCAGCTGCACCGCGCCCGCGTTGAGGCAGTGGCCCTGGGCGTGCGCGTCCTTGGGCTGGGCCGCGTCGTCGCCGGCGTCGTGGAACAGGTTCAGCAGCGCGTAGCCGACGCACTTCGGGTAGGCGAGCGGGTCGAGCTCGCCGCCCTCGACGACGGCCGTCGGCGCGTCCTCGTCGAGGCCGTCGAGCCGCAGGAGGAGCGTCGCCGTCGGGTCGAAGGCCGCCTCGCGGAACTCGGCGCAGAGCTTGAACGTCGGCGCGAAGCGGGGCCCGCCCGCGTCGCAGACGCCCGAGTGCTCGACGCCGACGGTCGCGCCCGCCGCGACGAGGCGCAGCGACACCTTCGTCGCGCCGCAGTTGTCCGGCAGGCCCCGCGCGCCGTCGACGAAGACGTCGACGCCCGTGCCCGCCATGAAGGGCTCCGTCGACGGCGGCCGCCGCGTCTCGAGGAACCCGCGCTCCGCGTCGACGTCGTACGTCTCCGGCGCGCCGGAGGCGGACTCGTCGTCGTCGCTGAAGGCCTCGAGCACCTCGCCCGCGGGGACGTGCGACGACGCGCCGCCGGGCGACGGCTCCGCCGCCGACGGCGGCCGCGCGCGCGCCGCCGCCGCGTCCGGCGTCGCCGCGGGCGCCGAGAA
>NW_008705581.1:247627-249000 GCF_000186865.1 Aureococcus anophagefferens
TGTGTATGTGGCTGAGGTGCTGCCGCTCGACGTCCGCGACCTCCGCGGCGACGCGGTCGCGCTCCCGCGCCATGGCCTCGCGCTCGACGTCCATGGCCGCGAGCGCCGCGGCCTGCTCGCTTTTTAGTTCTTCGAGGCGCACGCGCGACAGGCCCGCGAGCTCGCGCTGGAGCTTTTCGCGCTCCGACGCCATGGCCAGCTCCTTCTGCTTGCGCCGCACGAGCTCCTCCTCGAGGGCCGTCAAAGCCTCGCCGTCGCCGGCGTCGGCCGTCGTCTTGATGCGCATCTTCGCCATGACGCCGGCCTCGACGGCCATGGTCGGGGGCAGCCTTATTCACGCTCCATCGGCAGTTCAGCACCGGTCAGGTTTGCAGTGCTTCGCAAAGATGCTCATGGTGCCGTTCGGTCAAGTTTCGGTGGAAGAAGGCGTGTAAAAAACGACGCCTCCGATATATTTCGACCGAGGGATCGGGTGGGTCGCAAGACCCGAGGCGGCCGGGGCACCATCGAGTTCAAGGTCCGGCCTATTCAACCTCATGGGCCGTGCGACATATCGCCGCCAGCCGTGCAGCGGCACCCGCCGGTCTCGCAGCCCCCGTCGCATCAAACGCCGCCGGCGTCCGTCGCGCGGCGCGGCGCTGCAACACCGCCACCGCGGCCATGGGCAGCCCCCAGCGGCCCGGCGGGCCCGAGCCGCGGCCGGCCCGCGGCGCCGCGCCCTTCGCGCCGCGGCCCGCGCCGGAGCCCTGGTCGCCCGCGGCCCCGAGCAGGACGGCCCTCGTGCTGCTCGTCGGCGCGCACGTGGCCTCTGAGAGCGACCTCGCGGAGCTCCGGGCGTGCCTCGCGCGCGTCGCCGGCGAGCAGGTCGCGGCGCCGACGGCCGTCGCCGTGAGCTGGAGCGCGGCCGACGACGGCCTGCGGGCCGCCGCGCGCGAGGACCTCGCGCCGCCCGACGACGGCGGCGCCTTCGCGTTCTTCGCGACGGAGCGGCGGCGGCCGGCGACGGCCGCGGAGCACTACGCGGGCCTCTGCGAGGGCCTCGCGGGCGCGAGCGACGACGATCGCGACGTCTGGGTCTACGTCGCCGACGTCGCGTGCGGACGCGCGGCGTCTCGCGCTCGTCGAAAAGCGCGGACGCCGTCCCCCCCTAGGTCCATTGCGCACCCGCGGCGCACGCTCGAGCTCGGCCGCGCCGTCGCGCTGGCGCCGCCGGCCTTCGACGCCGTCGCCGCGCCCTGGCGCGCCGTCGCGCCGCGCGGCGCCGAGCCCCGCCGCGCCGCGGACGTCGACGCGCTCGTCGCGGCCTGTGTGGAATTCAACCGCTGGTTTGGGCGGTCCCGACCAAACTTGAGAATTCTCGAGCTCGGTCACAT
>NW_008705581.1:249050-250382 GCF_000186865.1 Aureococcus anophagefferens
AGCTCGCGCCCAAAAACCCGCTAGCTTTTGGCCACTGCACTCCTGCGCGCTGCGGCGTCCTTGTGTCCCCCTCATGCCCCCCCTTGAAACGTGCCTGAGGCGCGCGAGGGGTCTTTGGGTTCTCGCGACGTCGGGGTGAGGCAAAAAATTGCGACGAGGGGCCGAGAAAGTGGAACGTCGGAGGGCCTTGCGGCGTCGGCCGACCTTCGCGACGCCCGAGCTGTCAGCGCACGCTGATGGGGCGCGCCGCGGTCGCTCGAACAAGCGCGTCGCCGACGAGGTCGAGTTCGGGAAGGAGAAGAGAAGGCGACGTCGGGGGGTTGAGGCGCGCGCGCGAAGAACGAACGTTCCGTCGGGGGCGCCGAGCAGATGTTCCCCCGCAGACGATATGGCGAACTTCTGCGACCAGCGCCAGGACGCCATGGCGGGCCTGCTCTCCGGCTCGACGTCCCCGGCGGAGGTGACGTCGTCGACGCGCGGGCACTTCCCCGCGGAGGACACGCAGATGGAGATGCTCATCGACGGCACGGGCGGCCCGCCGACGCCGGCCCAGCCGTCGAAGAAGCACTTCGAGGCGCGGCCCGACGCCATGGAGGGCGGCGAGGTGGGCATGACGACGACGACGGAGCCCGCGCCGTTCAAGCCGTCGATCAAGACGGCCGTGGCCAAGCCCGAGGGCCACGGCAACATCATCGCCCAGGACACGGCGCCGACGGACCTGTCCTGCGCGCACCACCACAAGCGCGTCTTCGGCGGCAAGTCCGGCGGCACGGAGAGCGTCGTCGAGGAGGTGCCCGTCGCGAAGCGCGCGCGCGCGGACCTCGACGACTCGCGCGTCAAGGCCGCGCTCCACCCCGAGGTCGCGGCGCCCGAGGAGCCCGCGGCGGGCATGAAGAAGCAGGTCGACCACGTGGCCAACCACGAGGACCGCGTGCTCACGGGCGGCGGCGCGGACGGCCCCGAGCGCGCGACGCGGAAGCACTTCCCGGGCCGCGGCAACGAGGCCGACGACGTCGCGCTCGACCACCCCAAGTCGGCCAAGAAGGCGCCCAAGCCGCCCGCGCCCGCGCCCGCGCCCGCGGCGCCCGTCGACGCGCCCGTCGCGGGCCTCTCGTCCGCGACGGCGAACCGCGTCAAGGCGCTCGCGACGGCGACGAACGCGCCGGCCCACGACGGCGCGGGACAAGAGAGCGAAATTCCCAACTTCAAAGGCTCATATCTCGGCCGTTTTCCACTCGTTTCGGCTGATTTTTGGACGAGCGATCATCTCTCGGAACGGCCTCGAAGCGTGGATGTGTTTTCCGTAACGCGCGCGCGCGGAACACTCACGTT
>NW_008705581.1:250432-252213 GCF_000186865.1 Aureococcus anophagefferens
AGCGGGGGGGGTGGTTGCTGCGTTATTTGTTGCGTCTCTCCGTCGTGGGGACGCAGCTGGAGACGCGTCGGCGGTGAGGAGGCGTATGCATGAGGCCTGCGGTGAAGCCTACGCGCGCGAGCCCGTCTCGAGCCAATCAGAGAGCTCGAGCTCGCGCCCGCGAAAAACCCGCTAGCTTTTGGCCACTGCACTCCTCTGCGCGCTGCGGCGTCCTTGTGTCCCCCTCATGCCCCCCCTTGAAACGTGCCTGAGGCGCGCGAGGGGTCTTTGGGTTCTCGCGACGTCGGGGTGAGGCAAAAAATTGCGACGAGGGGCCGAGAAAGTGGAACGTCGGAGGGCCTTGCGGCGTCGGCCGACCTTCGCGACGCCCGAGCTGTCAGCGCACGCTGATGGGGCGCGCCGCGGTCGCTCGAACAAGCGCGTCGCCGACGAGGTCGAGTTCGGGAAGGAGAAGAGAAGGCGACGTCGGGGGGTTGAGGCGCGCGCGCGAAGAACGAACGTTCCGTCGGGGGCGCCGAGCAGATGTTCCCCCGCAGACGATGGCGAACTTCTGCGACCAGCGCCAGGACGCCATGGCGGGCCTGCTCTCCGGCTCGACGTCCCCGGCGGAGGTCACGTCGTCGACGCGCGGGCACTTCCCCGCGGAGGACACGCAGATGGAGATGCTCATCGACGGCACGGGCGGCCCGCCGACGCCGGCCCAGCCGTCGAAGAAGCACTTCGAGGCGCAGCCCGACGCCATGGAGGGCGGCGCGGTGGGCATGACGACGACGACGGAGCCCGCGCCGTTCAAGCCGTCGATCAAGACGGCCGTGGCCAAGCCCGAGGGCCACGGCAACATCATCGCCCAGGACACGGCGCCGACGGACCTGTCCTGCGCGCACCACCACAAGCGCGTCTTCGGCGGCAAGTCCGGCGGCACGGAGAGCGTCGTCGAGGAGGTGCCCGTCGCGAAGCGCGCGCGCGCGGACCTCGACGACTCGCGCGTCAAGGCCGCGCTCAGGGCAGGACAAGAGAGCGAAATTCCCAACTTCAAAGGCTCATATCTCGGCCGTTTTCCACTCGTTTCGGCTGATTTTTGGACGAGCGATCATCTCTCGGAACGGTCTCGAAGCGTGGATGTTTTTTCCGTAACGCGCGCGCGCGGAACACTCACGTTGAAGCGACGTTGAATCACCCTTGTGCTGCCCAGGCCGCGCTCCATCCCGAGGTCGCGGCGCCCGAGGAGCCCGCGGCGGGCATGAAGAAGCAGGTCGACCACGTGGCCAACCACGAGGACCGCGTGCTCACGGGCGCCGGCGCGGACGGCCCCGAGCGCGCGACGCGGAAGCACTTCCCGGGCCGCGGCAACGAGGCCGACGACGTCGCGCTCGACCACCCCAAGTCGGCCAAGAAGGCGCCCAAGCCCCCGGCGCCCGCGCCCGCGCCCGCGGCGCCCGTCGACGCGCCCGTCGCGGGCCTCTCGTCCGCGACGGCGAACCGCGTCAAGGCGCTCGCGACGGCGACGAACGCGCCGGCCCACGACGGCGCGGGACAAGAGAGCGAAATTCCCAACTTCAAAGGCTCCTTTCTCGGCCGTTTTCCACTCGTTTCGGCTGGTTTTTGGACGAGCGATCATCTCTCGGAACGGTCTCGAAGCGTGGATGCTTTTTCCGGGACGCCCGCGCGCGGAACACTCACGTTGAAGCGACGTTGAATCACTCTTTTCCTGCCCAGGCCCACGACGGCGCGGGCATGACGTCCGCGGAGATCAACGCGCCCGTGAAGCCCGTCTTCGCGCC